>NC_045443.1:35030738-35062056 GCF_002776525.5 Piliocolobus tephrosceles | reverse complement strand
TTTTTGCAATGGCTGGTACCGGTTGTTCCTTTCCATGTTTAGGGCTTCCTTCAGGGTCTCTTGTAAGGCAGGCCTGGTGGTGACAAAATCTCTAAGCATTTGCTTATCTGTAACGAATTTTATTTCTCCTTCACTTATGAAACTTAGTTTGGCTGGATATGAAATTCTGGGTTTAAAATTCTTTTCTTTAAGAATGTTGAATATTGGCCCCCACTCTCTTCTGGCTTGTAGAGTTTCTGCCGAGAGATCTGCTGTCAGTCTGATGGGCTTCCCTTTGTGGGTAACCCGACCTTTCTCTCTGGCTGCCCTTAAGATTTCTTTCCTTCATTTCAACTTTGGTGAATCTGGCAATTATGTGTCTTGGAGTTGCTCTTCTGGAGGAGTATCTTTGTGGCATTCTCTGTATTTACTGAATTTGAATGTTGGCCTGCCCTGCTAGGTTGGGGAAGTTCTCCTGGATGATATCCTGTAGAGTGTTTTCCAATTTGGTTCCATTTTCCCCCTCACTTTCAGGCACCCCAATCAGACGTAGATTTGGTCTTTTTACATAATCCCATACTTCTTGCAGGCTTTGTTCATTTATTTTTCTTCTGTTTTCTTTTGGTTTCTCTTCTCGCTTCATTTCATTCATTTGATCCTCAATCGCTGATACTCTTTCTTCCAGTTGATCGAGTTGGTTACTGAAGCTTGTGCATTTGTCACGTATTTCTCGTGTCATGGTTTTCATCTCTGTCATTTCGTTTATGACCTTCTCTGCATTAATTAGTCTAGCTGTCAATTCTTCCACTCTTTTTTCAAGATTTTTAGTTTCTTTGCGCTGGGTATGTAATTCCTCCTTTAGCTCTGAGAGGTTTGATGGACTGAAGCCTTCTTCTCTCATCTCATCAAAGTCATTCTCTGACCAACTTTGATCCGTTGCTGGCAATGGGCTGTGCTCCTTTGCAGGGGGAGATGCGCTCCTATTTTTTGAATTTCCAGCTTTTCTGCCCTGCTTTTTCCCCATCTTTGTGGTTTTATCTGTCTCTGGTCTTTGATGATGGTGACGTACTGATGGGGTTTTGGTATAGGTGTCCTTCCTGTTTGATAGTTTTCCTTCTGACAGTCAGGACCCTCAGCTATAGGTCTGTTGGAGATTACTTGAGGTCCACTCCAGACCCTGTTTGCCTGGTATCAGCAGCAGAGGTTGCAGAAGATAGAATATTGCTGAATAGTGAGTGCACCTGTCTGATTTTTACTTTGGAAGCTTCCTCTCAGGGGTGTACTTCACCCTGTGAGGTGTGGGGTGTCAGACTGCCCCTAGTGGGGGATGTCTCTCAGTTAGGCTACTCAGGGGTCGGGGACCCACTTGAGCAGGCAGACTGCCCCTTCTCAGATCTCAACCTCCGTTGTGGGAGTTCCACTGCTCTCTTCAAAGCTGTCAGATAGAGTCATTAGTGTCTGCACAGGCCTCTGCTGCTTCCCCTGTTATATTTTAGCTGTACCCTGTCCCCAGAGGTGGAGTCTACAGAGACAGGCAGGTTTCCTTGAGCTGCTGTGAGCTCCACCCAGTTCGAGCTTCCCAGCGGCTTTGTTTACCTACTTAAGCCTCAGCAATGGCGGGCCCCCCTCCCCTGGCCTCGCTGCTGCCTTGCGGTTAGATTGCCACAGACTGCTGTGTTAGCAAGGAGGGAGGCTCCATGGGCGTGGGACCCTCCCGGCCAGGTATGGGATATATTCTCCTGGTGTGCCGGTGTGCTTACAGCACAGTATTGGGGTGGGAGTTACCCGATTTTCCAGGTGTTGTGTGCCTCAGTTCCCCTGGCTAGGAAAAGGGACTCCCTTCCCCCTTGCGCTTCCCAGGTGAGGTGATGCCTCGCCCTGCTTCAGCTCTCGCTGGTCAGGCTGCAGCAGCTGACCCGCACGGATTGTCCAGCACTCCCGAGTGAGATGACCCCAGTACCTCAGTTGAAAATGCAGAAATCACCGGTCTTCTGTGTCGCTCGCGCTGGGAGATGGAGACTGGAGCTGTTCCTATTCCGCCATCTTGCTCCGCCCCCCCTCTTCTATCATGTTCTGAGCTAGATTTTAAGGTAACTCTGGAATGCCCTTGGCAGAAAGGAAGGGTCCATTCAGATGGTTGGGGGCCTTGGAATTTTATTTTTCTCTTACAATACATATTGGGTTTAGTAATGTGACAAAGTATAGGTAGTTTGTGTCAACAAAGGTTTTAGTGTTAAGTTACCTCCCTGCATCACATTGATAAAATCAATAGTAGATGAATTGCTCAGCTGTTTTTAGGCATGTGTTGAAACAGACCAGTATGCTTTGCTTTGTCTTGTTTTGTTTTGGCATGGTTCTTGAAGCACAAAACAGACCAGCTGAAGCAGAGTTTCAAGGATACCAATCAATTACACAACTAACAGTTGCTGTAACCAGAACTTCCTGCACGTTTAACCACTTTTTTTTACATGACACCTATCCCCATTTTGCTCCAACCAACCATCAACTTCAGTAAATCCACAGGCTGTAATGATGACCATGCTATTATAAGATATTTTATTTCTAATTAGAAGGCATATTGTGCATTTCTTCTTTATTTGCTATAGGACTTTTTTGAGGAAATTGTGAGGAATTCCATAAAACTGTATGTTATTGCCATGATTAGAGAGACTTTTCTCTTGAATAGACTAGAGATTCTCAAAATGTGGTCTCTGAACCAGCTGCAACAGTATCTTCTGAGAAGTTTTTAGAATGCAAATTCTCAGGTACCACTCCAGCCTTACTGAATCAAAAATTCTAGGGTGGGACCCAGAAATCTATTTTAACAAGCTCTCCAGGTGATTCTAATTCATACTGGAGTTTGAGAATTACTGTAATAGACAATAGTAGGAGGCTTCTCAAAATGTGGTCTGTTGATCATTGCAGCAAAAACATCTAGGGTGTTTGTTTCAGAAAAAAATACATAGTTAGTACTATATCCTCTCTTCCTCAACCATACTGCATCTGAGTCTGTGATATGCAGGCTTGCCAACTGCACAGCTAAGTGGCTCATCAGTTAATTCACACACATAATGAAGTTTTACAATCTTTATTGTAGGAGTCACTGTGTACAATGTATGTGTGTGTATGTTTTGAAGTCAATTTATCTATCATTTATTAAAGGAAATGTACACTCAATAAATAACAGGCAGAAGGATAGAATGGAAATATTGGTTTCTTATGTACTGGGAAGAACTAAAGATTAGGCTCCTCCCCACTAAGAAATTAATTTTTCAGTTGCAAATAAGGCTGCCTCCAGATTTAATGCACTATCTATAGTAATACTCAAGAACCCTGGTTCTATTACTTACCAGCTCTGTGACACTGTCAAGTTACTTAACTTTTTTAAGCCTTAGGCTTTCTCATCTGTAACATGGAAATCCTCCTGGATGAATTTTGGGATTTAGCTTAAATGTCATCTCAAAGAGACCTAACCTGACATTCCAATCTGGAGTAGTCATTGTGACATGCACAGTCTCTTCATGGGACTTAGGATCTGTTATTTTTATTTATTTATTTATTGGTTGGTTGGTTTTATTTGCTTCCACTGGAACATATGATGCATGAGGGCATAGAATTTGCTTATTTTGTTCACTCTTGTATGATCAATAACTAGAACATAGTAGGTATTTCACAAATATTTTTTGAATGAAGAATTGACTAATATAAAGACTTGTTCAGGGCCTGGTCATTGTGGTAGCTTTATAAGTGGTTGGAGTATGATAGCACAAGTACATGGGAGGTGCTAGGGAGCATAATGGAGTTACCTGGCTAAGGCAACTCCACAAATTAGAGGCTTGCCTTTGTTTTCTTGTATGATGTATTTTAAAAATATATTTCATTTCTTTTTATTTCTGAAGCTTTCTGGGTTTTAGCTGTGCACATTCTGTTTTATTCTCTTGTATGATTAACCAGTTGGTAAAATTTGATATTTGTGTATATTTGATATTGATTTATTTTGCAGAACTAAATTTTCTACCTATGTGCAAATATTTATTGTACAAATGAATGGTGAAGTACATGTCCCAAGTGATGATAATTTTTAAATTGCATTGGAATTACTTCTAATGGGCTTAGAATTTTTCTTCCACCAAATGTTTTTCTTTATGTAAGAAAAATTCTTAAAAACATAAACTCTAATATGTGCAGACTCTCATAATACTTACTAACAAACCAGCGTAAATAATTGTTAATTTAGGTGCTAAAGGAAATAATCTGGTAGGAAGGGGAAAAAATAATGATGAAGGATATAAAAAGGGAAGAACTGAAGGATTTATGCCCTTGCATAGAAAAGAGAGGGAAGAATTAGTACAAAAGTGGAGGGATAGGCATTAGCTTGGAGTCAAGATGATTTATCTATACTATTAGGAAGAAAAGCTGTTACAATTACTTTGTAAATTAGTTAAAAGAAGAAAAGGGGAGAAATATTTTTACTGTTTTTATAATTACAAAATCACGCTTATTATTCCTCTTTGTTTTTTTAGTGTGGATTCAAGTTCCTGCCTGGAGTTACTTGCTTTTAGCCTGAAGAGCTTCCTTTAGTATGTCTAGTAAGATGGGTTTTTTAGTAACAACTTCTGTTCATTTTTATATATTTGAGAATGTCTTTATTTTGCCATCATTTTAGACAGATAGGTTTGTTAGAAATAAGGTCTTTGGTTGACAGTTACTTTTTGATCTTTCAGCATTCTGAGTATGTCATTCTCCTACCTTCTGTCTTCATTGTTTCTGATGGAAAGTCAATTGTTAATTTGAATGAGGTTCTCTTGTATGTGATGAATTATTTCTCACTTGCTGCTTTCAAGATTTTCCCTTTGTCTTTGATATTCAACATTTTTGCTAAGATGTTTCCTGGTATAGATCCAATTGCACTTATCCTAATTCGATTTTGTTGAGTTTTGTAGATGTGGTGAATAAATGTTTTTCATCACATTTGGGAATTTTTCAGCCATTATTCTTTGAATATTTTTTTATGCTCCATCATTTCCCTTCTCTTCTTCTGTTATTCCTATTTCATGTATGTTGGTGCACTTAATGGTGTCCCTGCATTTCTATGAGGTTCTGCTCATTTTTATTCATTACCTTTTCTCTCTGTTTTTTAGATTACATAATCTCTATTGATCTGTCATCAGATTTTCTGATTTCTTTCTTCTGTCCTCTGAAATCCACTGTTGGGTCCCTCTAGTGAATATTTTGTTTCAGTTAATACACATTTTTACTTCACAATTTTCATTTGGTTCTTTGAAAACTTAAGTTCTGTCTTTTTATTGATATGCTCTAATTGATGACACATTGTCATTGTACATTTCTTTACTTCTTTAAGTATTGTTTATTTTAGTTTTTGAAACGTATTATAGTAGCTGCTTTAAAATCTTTATCTGCAAGTCCACCCTCTGGTCCCCTTCAAAGGCAGTTTCTGTTGCCTGTTTGTGTGTGTGTGTGTGTGTGTGTGTGTGTGTGTGTGTGTCACACTTTCTTCCTTTTTGCATATCTTGTATCTTTTTTTAAAAAGAAAGCTAGACATTTTAGATAACACATTGTAGCAACTCTGGCAGGCTTGTTTTTGATGTTGTTTGATTGTTTATTTGTTTGGTGACTTATTTGGACTATTTTTGAGACGTCTATTGTACCTTCTGTGTGCAGCCACTGATGTTGCTTCATATAGTGCAGCCTTGGACAGATGCACAATCTTTATATGACGATGGTGGTTTTAAAAGGGTTCTCTTTTACTATTTCTTTGATTTCTTTAGTAAACTATTTGCTTCTCTTGGTATCAGGCTCAGCTGTAAGCCAGCACTAATTGCCAACTGATTACACTATTGTTTTTGACAATGCCCTAGGGCATAGATTGCTCTCCAGTTGCATATAATTAAATCCAGTCCTGTTCCCAGGGGCAATCTGGGAAACTAGTCTTTGAGATTTGTTCTAGCCTCATGAATGCTCTTCTTAACTGTGTCTTTCCCTGATTCTGTCTGGTAAAATTCTGGTTGGTCTATGATTTCACTTATTGCTCTCGTACCCCTTCTTAGTTGCTTACTACAAAATCTCCGTTGTTTTCAAAAACATCCCTAGGTTTCAAAGTTTCCACACTCTATTCTATATAAAGTAAATTTTCTTAGGGACTGTTTTGAAGCTTTTTGTTTTTATTACCAGCCTTTCCCCCTGGGCATGACAGCCTGTTTACAAATAAGGCATTTGTGGGGGCAGTAGCCTCTGATCATCTTGGGTTGCCTCTCCTGGCATGGAACCTCTGCCCTACTAGCAAGCTGAAGGTGAGGATAGCTATGACAAACTGTACATCTGAAAGAACACATTCCTCAGCCCTGGGCCCAGTACAAACATATAGCTCAACTTCCTGAGCCCAACACAAACACATTCACACATTCCTCATCCCTGGGCCCAGTACAAACACATTCCTCCATATATCTCAACTTCCTGGGCCCAGTACAAACACACCATATATCTCAAATTCCTGGGCCCAGTACAAACACACCATATATCTCAACTTTGGAAAAACACCACCTGGAGAGACCCCCAATAAGGTCACAACCATTTGTGGCTTTACTGAAAGCGCAGGAACCAATAGAAAACTGCTAAAGCTATAATTTAAAATGTTAACCAATTGTAATGCTGTAACCAAAAGAACTCCCTTGTTCCTCTATATCCTTACATATCCTGTTTACCTCAGGCTATAAAAATCAAGCACATGCATTGTTCTGGGCCCTCTTGTATGTTGTGGAATGGAGGGACCAAATTCGAACTTGCAGTAAAGATCCTTGCCACTTGGCTTTGACTCTGGACTCTGGTGGTCTTCTTTGGGGAATAAACGGTGTGGGGATAACATCTGGGGGCTCGTCTGGGATTCAGCAAGCCCACCAGACCCCTGGTCAATGGATCTACCAGGATTGATCTGCTGATAGGTGAGCCGGCTCGTCTCTGTTTGTCTGTCTGTGTCTGTTCTGAACCTGTATCTGTGACTCACGAGGTCTGAAACTGAAGCTGATGCAGTCCTGGCGGAGGCGCTATAGGACGGCCAGCGGAGACCAGTGGGAGATGTCCCCCAGCTCTCGCCTGATTTAGATTTCTATCTGAACTGATTCTGACCCGGGCTTCCGGAGCGCGCTTGCGGCTAGATATTATTGATACTCCAGTTTTCCTTTGCAGGAATTCTAACCCATATTCTTTTGCAGGAAGAGACTACAAACTATTACAGAATGGGTAATACCCAGAGCACACCCCTATCTCTCCTTATAAATAATTTCAAGGATGTTAGGGCGAGGGGCCATGATCTTAGTATGGAAATCAGAAGGGGAAAGCTAATTACTCTGTGCTGTTCCAAATGGCCCACCTTTAATGTAGGTTGGCCATCCGAAGGGACATTCTGTCTTCTTGTCATCACTAGAGTGAAGTCCAAGGTTTTTCTACATGGGGGTGCTGGCCACCTAGATCATATCCCATATATCCTCATATGGCAGGACCTTGTTGAGAACCCCCCCCCTTGGCTGTCTCCTTTCTTATTAGCCCCTGAACCCTGTAAGGCACTGGTTGCTCGGCCGCTAAAATCCAAGCAACCGACTCGCCCCCATCCTGTTCTACCTGATAGCGGGGACCCACTGTCCACAGAACCCCCTCCATACCCCTCTGGGCCCCAGGCCCCAGCCCCCAGGCTGAGCCGCAGGGAGGGGCTGGCGGACGGGAGGCGGCCGCTGCACCCGAGCCCGCTGAGAGTGAAAGTAACTCTGAAGGGCCGGCGGGGCGGACGCAAGGGCGTACTTTGCGGGTTAGCCCCCCCCCAGCCGCCTGACTCTACAGTGGCTCTACCCCTTCGGGAAATAGGACCCCGAGATGACACGGGAATCCCCAGGCTCCAGTACTGGCCATTCTCCACCAGTGATCTGTATAACTGGAAGACTCAGAGTGCCCGGTTTTCAGACAACCCCAAAGATTTAATGGCTTTACTAGATAGTGTCATGTTCACCCACCAGCCCACTTGGGATGATTGTCAGCAGCTCCTCTGAATCTTGTTCACAACGGAGGAGTGAGATAGCATACAGGTAGAAGCTAGAAAGCTGGTCGCGGGGGACGACGGTCAACCGACTGCCAACCCTGACCTCATAAATGCGACTTTTCCTCTGACCAGACCGGAGTGGGACTACAACACGGCAGAAGGTAGCGGACGGCTACACCTTTATCACCAGACTCTAATGGCGGGTCTCCGGGCAGCTGCTCGCAAGCCCACTAATTTGGCTAAAGTATACTCTGTTCTGCAGGGAAAGACAGAAAGCCCAGCTAACTACTTAGAAAGATTAACGGAAGCTTTTAGACAGTACACCCCCATAGACCCAGAGGCTCCAGGAAGTCAGGCAGCTGTTGTAATGTCTTTTGTAAATCAGGCGGCCCCAGACATTAAAAAGAAACACCAGAAATTAGAAGACTTAGAGGGAAAACAGATTCAGGACCTTCTTCAGATAGCCCAGCGAGTTTACAATAATAGAGATACTCCAGAGGAAAAGCAATTTAAGGCCACTGAAAAAATGACCAAGGTCCTGGCAGCAGTAGTACAGAAAGAGCATCTACAGCCAGAGAACACCCAACCTAGGCGGTCCCCCAGACATGATAATCTGAGCAAAGACCAATGTGCCTACTGTAAGGAGTCTGGCCACTGGGTAAAAGACTGCCCCAAAAAGAAACAACGAGGACAAGGACCCCCTAGGCCTACTCCCGTACTAGTCACTCAAGACAAAGACTAGGGAAGACGGGGTGCGGACTCCCTCCTAGAACCTAGGGTAACTTTGCAAGTGGAGGGGTCCCCAGTTCAGTTCTTGGTCGATACGGGAGCACAGCACTCGGTCCTAGTTAAAGCTAATGGAAAATTATCCTCCAAGTCCTCGTGGGTACAAGGGGCCACAGGGATTAAGAAATACCCCTGGACGACTCACAGAACAGTAAACCTCGGAGCCAGGAATGTAACCCATTCTTTCCTGGTCATCCCTGAGAGCACCTGTCCCCTATTAGGGAGAGACCTGCTAACTAAAATGGGAGCACAGATTCATTTCCTCCCTGAGGGGCCTGTCGTGACCAACTCCCAAAATCAACCCGTGTCCGTCCTGACTATAACCCTAGAAGATGAGTACCAGCTACACCAGGAGTGAGCGGCCCCTGACAAGGACATAGCAACCTGGCTCTGGCAATATCCAGGAGCTTGGGTGGAAACAGGGGGCTTAGGACTAGCAAAACACCGTCCTGCCTTGTTTGTTGAACTCAAGCCTGGGACAGACCCCGTTCGGGTACGCCAATACCCGATGCCCCTAGAGGCCAAAGAAGGAATTGCACCACATATTTGCCGGCTCCTCGACCAAGGGGTCCTCCACCCATGTCACTCGCCCTGGAATACTCCATTATTGCTGGTACAGAAACCTAATAGCAGAGAGTACAGACCTGTACAAGACTTGAGAGAAGTCAATAAGAGGGTTATGGACATACATCCAACTGTGCCTAACCCGTACACCCTCCTGAGTACCCTAAACCCTAAACATCAATGGTACACTGTTTTAGATTTGAAGGATGCTTTCTTCAGTTTGCCTTTAGCCCCTCAGAGCCAAAAGCTCTTTGCCTTCGAGTGGACTGACCCTGAGAGGGGCATAAGTGGCCAACTGACATGGACCAGACTGCTGCAGGGATTCAAAAACTCTCCTACCCTGTTCGATGAGGCCCTCCATGAAGACCTGGGTGAGTACCAGCACAAACACCCTGAAATAACCTTACTACAGTATGTTGATGACCTCCTGATTGCTGCCGAGACCCAAGAAGCTTGTATCCAAGGGACCAAGGGTCTCTTACGAGCTCTAGGGGATCTGGGCTACCAAGCCTTGGCAAAGAAAGCTCAAATCTGTAAACCAGAAGTAACATATCTGAGGTACCTGCTAAGAGGAGGGCAACGCTGGTTAACAGACACCTGGAAGCAGACTGTTCTGCAGATCCCCAGGCCACAATCCACCCGACAAGTAAGGGAATTCCTGGGATCAGCGGGATTTTGTAGACTATGGATCCCTGGGTTCGCAGAGATGGCTAAACCCTTGTGTCAGGCAACACGGGGACAACAGCCATTTAATTGGACAGAAGAAGTCGAGTCGGCTTTCCAACAGATCAAAACCGCCCTACTCTCTGTGCCCGCCCTGGGACTACCTGATGTCACCAAGCCCTTCCACTTATACGTGGACGAGAGCAAGGGTGTCACCAAGGCGGTGCTAACTCAGAACTTAGGCCCCTGGCAGAGGCCAGTTGCCTACCTGTCAAAGAAATTAGACCCAGTGGCTGCCGGTTGGCCCCCTTGTCTCCAAATGATTGCAGCCACGGCCCTGATGGTACAAGATGCTGATAAACTTGTCATGGGTGAAGAATTACGGGTTGTTACCCCACATGCCATCGAGGGTGTACTCAAACAGCCACCTAATCGATGGATAAGTAACGCCCGGCTCATCCACTACCAAGGATTACTACTAAACCCTCTCAGGATAACTTTCCTGCCCCCAACAACCTTAAACCCTGCCTCGCTGCTGCCCAACCCAGACCTGGACGCCCCGCTCCATGATTGCACTGAGATACTATCTCAGGTGCACGGAGTTCGAGAGGACCTGCAGGACTGCCCACTTCCTGACGCTGACCTCGTTTGGTTCACCCATGGGAGCAGCTTCATACACCAAGGCCAGAGGTATGCTGGAGCAGCAGTGACTTCAGAGACTGAGGTAATCTGGGTGGAACCCCTGCCCACGGGGACATTGGCCCAGAAGGCAGAACTGATAGCACTCACCTTAGGGGCAGGGAAGAAACTGACAGTATACACAGACAGCCGATATGCTTTTGCTACGGTGCATATACATGGGGCCATTTACAGGGAGTGAGGGTTACTAACGGCTGAAGGAAAAGAGATAAAAAACAAGCAAGAGATCCTAGTCCTGTTAACAGCCCTATGGAGACCAGAAAAATTGGCTATTGTACATGGCCTAGGGCATCAGAAACCAACCACTCCAATTGCTCAAGGCAACTTTCTGGCAGACCAATCTGCAAGGAGTGTGGCAAAGGCTCCCAGGCAACTCCTTGCACTCCAGCTCCCTGATCCGGGCCCCCAGGACTTGCCATATCTCCCTGATTATTCAGAACAAGATCTCCAGTGGATCGACAAACTTCCCCTGAAACAGATCCAGAATGGGTGGTGGACTGATACTAATGACCAAACTATCCTACCAGAAAAATTAGGACAACAAGTGTTGGAACACATCCACCGAACCACCCACCTGGGTGCCCGGCGGATGATAGACCTGATCAGACGCCCCAAGCTCAAGATCAGACATATAGCCGAGATGGCTAGCAGCATCGTAACAAGTTGCAAAGTCTGCCAGCTTAACAATGCCTATCCCCAATCCCAGGCTGCAACGGGAACAAGGCCCAGGGGAACCAGGCCCAGTATCTACTGGGAAGTAGATTTTACTGAGATAAAGCCAGGGAAATACAGGTATCAGTACTTACTTGTCTTTGTAGATACTTTTTCAGGGTGGATTGAAGCATTCCCAACCAAAAGAGAAACCGCTCAGGTTGTAGCAAAGAAAATTCTGGAAGACATCCTCCCCAGGTATGGCTTCGCCATCCAGATAGGGTCAGATAATGGGCCGGCCTTTGTTGCTAAGGTAAGTCAGGATTTGGCTTCCATCCTTGGGGCAAATTGGAAACTACATTGCGCTTACAGGCCCCAAAGTTCAGGACAGGTAGAGAGGATGAATTGGACCTTAAAAGAGACCTTAACTAAATTGACTATGGAGATTGGCACTAATTGGGTGGTCCTTCTTCCCTACGCTCTGTTCCGGGCCTGTAATACCCCTTACAGACTGGGCCTTACCCCTTATGAAATCATGGATGGCAGACCCCCACCCCTGGTTCCCAGCCTAAAAGATGATCTGCTCAAATCTGAAACAGAAAATGTCTCTGAACTCTTATTTTCCCTACAAGCCTTACAGAAAATTCATCAGGAAATCTGGCCCAAGCTGAAGGAACTATATGAGACTGGTCCCCCACCGACACCCCATCCGTACCAGCCGGGAGACTGGGTCCTGGTTAAGTGACACTGACAAGAGACCTTAGAACCCAGGTGGAAGGGACCACTCCAGGTACTCCTAACCACACCCACCACCCTGAAGGTAGAAGGTATCGTGTCGTGGATCCACCACACCCATGTCAAACCAGTGGACCCGACCTCCAACCTTCTTGGACCAATCACGGCAGCGACTGAAGCACCAACCACGTGGACCATGGACAGAGCTAAGAACAACCCCTTAAAACTCACCCTGTGGTGGCAGCATAGCTCACTGCAAACATGCAGCTAGGTAGTCTAACCCTAATGTTAGTCGCCCTAGTGGCCACTGGGGCAAACACAAAACCAGTTCCTAATCCCTTTGTCTGGAGATTCTGGCTTTATGAAAACCAAACCCACCCTGGGCAACCTCATAAGCCCGGGAAATTATTGGCCAGTGCTGATTGCCCCTCCTCAGGGTGCAGTAACCCAATTTTGCTAAATTTTACTGGTTTTCAGATAGCCAAACCAAAGGTGCCAATGATATGTTTTGAGTTTGATCAGACTAAATACAATTGTAAACACTATTGGTGGCACCAAAACGCAGGCTGCCCCTACAGTTACTGTAGAATGCACTCAGTCAGAGGGTGGCATGAGCGATCCAGGTGGAACTTCTACCAGCAGGGTAGAGGCGGCATCTATACTTGGATAGTTAAGGACCCTTGGAACTCCCACTGGACCACGCCTCAACATGGGGCTGTATACTATTCCTCTTCCTCCACGTGGCCTAGCAGTCACCTCTATCTGTGGCGTGGCCTAGTTCAAGTACGGCCCCTGGTCCATGAGGATATCCAATGACAGGAAGACAGACTAACACAAGAGTTACGTCCTTTCTCCTGGTTAGAATTATTACAAGAAGGATTAGAACTTGCTAACCTTACAGGACTTCACAGCTTGTCTTTCTGCTTTCTGTGTGCCACCCTAGGGCGTCCACCACTAACTGCTGTCCCTCTGCCATGGGAATCCTCTACCCAAACTAACAACCTTCAGAATCTCACAAATGCCCCTATTCTTAATGTGCCACTGTACCTGAACCCCAGTCAGGAGAAGTTTCCCTACTGTTTTTCAGGCACCAACTCCAGCCTCTGCAACATCACTGTAACGCCCCCTAACACCAACCTGAGGGCCCCGCCGGGCATATTCTTTTGGTGTAATGGAACATTATCTAAGAACCTATCTGGTCCCTCTGTTACCAACCAACTGTGTCTTCCTGTCACATTAGTTCCCCAGTTAACTCTCCTAACTGCCGGCGAGTTCCTGGGGTACACCGGTAACTGGACTGCTATTCACCCAGCCCCTAGACCGAGACCGGCACGAGCCATATTTCTCCCCCTCATTGCAGGAATCTCCCTCACATCATCCCTCATTGTGGCCGGACTGGCAGGGGGAGCCCTAGGTCACACCCTCATAGAAAGCAACAAGTTGTACCAACAATTTGCCGTTGCTATGGAGGAGTCGGCTGAGTCCCTTGCCTCCCTTCAGCGACAGCTCACATCCCTAGCTCAGGTAACCTTGCAGAACCGGAGGGCCCTAGACCTACTCACTGCTGAAAAAGGTGGTACATGTATGTTCCTGAAGGAAGATTGTTGTTTCTACATAAATGAATCAGGGCTTGTAGAGAACCGGGTCCAACAGTTACGCAAGTTAAGAATAGAAATGAAAAAACAGCAGTTTGCCTCAGCTGCAAACCAATGGTGGAATTCCTCTATGTTTTCTCTGTTAGCCCCCTTCCTTGGACCCCTGCTAAGTCTGCTATTTCTGCTTACCGTAGGACCTTGTGTTATTAACAGAATTTTGCGGTTTGTCAGGGAAAGGTTTGACACCATACAGCTCATGGTCCTCAGAGCCCAATACCAACCTGTAAACACTGAAACGGAGTCAGACCTATAAGACCCAAGATTGGCTCCAGAGGTACCTGAGAGAGTGGGAAATGAAAGAACACATTCCTCAGCCCTGGGCCCAGTACAAACATATATCTCAACTTCCTGGGCCCAACACAAACACATTCACACATTCCTCAGCCCTGGGCCCAGTACAAACACATTCCTCCATATATCTCAACTTCCTGGGCCCAGTACAAACACACCATATATCTCAACTTCCTGGGCCCAGTAAAAACACACCATATACCTCAACTTCCTGGGCCCAGTAAAAACACACCATATATCTCAACTTTGGAAAAACACCACCTGGAGAGACCCCCAATAAGGTCACAACCGTTTGTGGCTTTACTGAAAGCATGGGAACCAATAGAAAACTGCTAAAGCTATAACTTAAAATGTTAACCAATTGTAATGCTGCAACCAAAAGAACTCCCTTGTTCCTCTATAACCTTACATATCCTGTTTACATCGGGCTATAAAAAGCAAGCACATGCATTGTTCGGGGCCCTCTTGTATGTTGTGGAACAGAGGGACCAAGTTCGAACTTGCAGTAAAGATCCTTGCCGCTTGGCTTTGACTCTGGACTCGGTGGTCTTCTTTGGGGAATAAACGGTCTGGGCATAACACATCAACTAATGGCATAAGTCCATAAAGGAAAACTCTGCTGATCAAGACTTTGGGTAATTTGTCATTCCAGACAGCCAAGGTTTACAAATAGCTTAAATCATTTCCATTTTAAAGCTTCACATCTTTCTCAGATGTATTATATAATTCTCCAACCTTATTAAACAGATCATACTAATTTAATTTCCTTTTGATTTATGATCAGGAATTGTCATTATAAATATTAAGTATTGTGGAATGCTATAACATGGGGATATTCTTAGACTTATTGAACAGGTGGTAACTGACCCCATGTTGAAACAATTTTGAGTTCATTGTGTGCTTACATTTGGGAGATTTCCTGTAAAATTTAAATTTAATTTATTTTAAAAATCAGATCTGTGTAGCTTTCATTTCCATTTGGCTACAGTTGGCTAATGTTGAGCAGTGGCTGTCCCTTGTATTAGGTTGGTTCGAAAGCAACCAACCTAATAAAAGTTTTTGCATAATTGCAAAAGCTGCAATTATTTTTGCACTAACCTGATAGATGGGCATGTGTTTTCTACTTTATCTCAGTCTTCACCCCTCCTTATTGTCATATGCAGGGCTCCTTTACTCATTTGCCTGCTTTGCTTACCCTCTCCCGAAAGTATCAGAGTTTGGTTTTCCGACTTTTTATTTTAATTGGACATGGAATCCAGATAGTCGCAATTCTAAAAAAAAAAGAAAAGAAAAGAAAAGAAAAGAAAAGAAAAGATGAGAGGGGCCTGTAAAAGAGGTAGCAGGCTCTAAGTGAGACCACTAAATGAACCTTGTGACACTTAATATGACCACTCAGAGGCCTTCTAAAAAATTACCTGTGGCCGGGTGCGGTGGCTCATGCCTGTAATCCCAGCACTGTGGGAGGCTGAGGCAGGAGAATTGCTTGAACCCCAGAGGTGGAGTTTGCAGTGAATTGAAATCACACCAGTGCACTCCAGTCTGGGCGACAGAACAAGACTCCATCTCAAAAAGAAAAAAAAAAAAAAGACCAAAGACAAAAAGCTAGAGGTAAAAAGAAAAATCTAGAAGCTATTACAGGAGTATAGAAAGAAGTTTTGAGGCCTAAATCGTGTGGAAAGAAATGGAAGCTAGGATTACAGGTGTCTGCCACCATGGCCGGCTAGTTTTTTTAGTTTTGGTAGAGACGGGATTTTGCCATGTTGGCTAGGCTGGTCTTGAACTCCTGACCTCAGGTGATTCACCTGCCTCAGCCTGCCAAAGTACTGGGACTACAGGTGTGAAGCACCGTGCCGGGGCTTCAGTCTATTTTTTTTTTTTTTTTTTTTTTTGATGGAGTCTCACCGTCACCCAGGCTGGAGTCCAGTGACGCAATCTCGGTTCACTGCAAGCTCTGTCTCCCAGGTTCACACCATTCTCCTGCCTCAGCCTCCCGAGTAGCTGGGACTACAGGTGCCCACCACCACGCCAGGCTAATTTTTTGTATTTTTTTTAGTAGAGATGGGGTTTCACTGTGTTCACCAGCATGGCCTCGATCTCCTGACATCATGATCTGCCCGCCTCAGCCTCCCGAAGTGCTGGGATTGCAGGCGTGAGCCACTGCACTCGGCCCTTCAATCTGTTTATCATACAGTTGCTGCAGTGCTACTTTGAAACCCAAAATCTTGTAGACTATTTTGGCTGGCTGTGAAAAATGTGTTAGCATGTTGTTCAATCAGAACCAGTGTAGTAGAGTTCACTCTGTATTGAAAACAAAACTCTAAGATACTCTATGTGCTAAATACAAAGCAAACCAAGAAATGCAGGCTACAGATTTTGTTTCTATAACTGCTTATGAGATATTAGCTGTAATTAATTACTCTCTTTCTCTACTATGCCTTCTAACATTACCTTGGACTTCAGCTAGGAGTTCAACTGGGCAGGGTTCCTTGATTGCAGTAGAATTGGGTAGAATTGCTATAGTCTTCCATTAATCTGTATCATCAAGTAAAGTCATAGAAGGAGAGCCCTTGGCTTTCACAGTACAGTCCCTGACTATATTTCTCAGGAGTCACAATTGAACTCTCTTCGTGAAGCAAGTATGTAAACACAGCTGACAGAGTAGGCAATATGGTAACTTGGAAAGGACAGGCTTTCAAGTCCTATCTAAGCTGGCCCCACACATGGCTATGAGGATCAAATAAAACCCAGTTATGAGTAGGGTATATAGCTGAAATATAATATATATGTTTGTGTATATATATAAATATATATATATGTGTGTGTATATGTGTGCAAGAATATACTACAGTCTCTGGCAGGTAAACATTTGTTATTTTATTTTGTTATTTAATGGTTATTCAAAAAGAGAAATATGCATTCTATAGGGTAGTAACTGCCTGTCAATTACCAGGTAATATGTTAATTTACAGCAGTAATAAGGCTACATTAGAAATTGGAGTCACTTACCCATATATCTTCTGTGTGTGCTAAATTGGATAATTAATGGAGGGTATAACATAAATTGCAATAGGTGCATCTTTTGAGTATTTGTAATAGCATGATTATCTGCAGTTTCCAAGTCATGTAGTTGTGGCTTTTTATTTGCTTGTATGATTGTCAGGAGAATTGATAGTGGCTTCAGTATTTTCCTTTGAAAGTAGGCTTTGCTACATAATCAAAGAGTGAATGTAGAGGTACTATTAATTGCTGAAGCTATCACTCAAGCTTTATAATTAGGAACTAGGGAAATAACCAATGAATGGGATTAAGACATTCCTGAAACTACTGTGAGGCAAACTCAGGACAGAATAACATTTATAATATGGATTCCATAGCCACCACACTGCACAGTGGGATATAGTGGCAGTGTGGATCCCCAGACATTAGTGCTATTTTAGTGCCTGTATTTGATCATCTGAAAAAAACAAGTTTGGTGTGTTTCCCTATTCCCAAGACACAGTTACCCAGATAAAATAGCCACATATTTTTGGAGAAGGTTCAGAGTAAGATTCAATAATACAAAATGATATTAATTTGGCATTTTCTCTCAATGATACCCAACCCCTTTCACTTAGAGGCTGCTGGGAGTGAACTGACTCAGGATCTAGAACAGTTTGAGAGGCAATGTTTGAGCAGAGTAACTTTATCATGCTCGTGTTCACTAGATTTGGACTCTTTTTTTTCTGTTTTACAAATCAGATATGACCTTAGTGATTGCTTATTAGTTTCATTGCTGGAACTTCATATTTTAGCCAGAATCAGAGATCTTTTCATGAATCAAGGTTTTCTGTACCACATGTGTCCTAGTGCCTACTAATGTTGATGATAGCAGCTGATTTCCATCATTTTGGGCTCCAGTGAAAATTGCTGAAACTAGAAAGCCTTTTGCATTTGCTCCACTTGCTGAATAGATTACTGGTCTGTAGATCACAGTGAGTTGTCAATATTTAAAAGACTGGTGTTTTCTCCCAAGTGTCTTCATGCAGCAAGAATGGAGATTGATTGGGGTTCTAATGGGCGAAGAATGAGGAGACAAATGGGTGAGATACACAATAAATCTAGCATTTCTCTCTTCAAAGTAAGTGTGCCACATTGAGTTCTTATCCTGGGTATAGAACAACAGTGAGAGGAGGTCAAAAATGAATTGTATATGCAGTCATCCTTCAATATCCCTGAGGAATTTATTCCAAGATACCCATGGTTTCCACAATCCACAGATGCTCAAGTCCCTTATATACAATAGTGTAGTATTTACAAATAACCTATGTACATTCTACTGTATACTTAATTTTTAAATTTTATTTATTCTTTTTTTTTTTTGAGACAAGGTCTTGCTCTGTTGCCCAGACTGGAGTGCAGTGGTGCAATCACCACTCACTGCTGCCTCAACTTCCTGGGCTGAAGCCTCTCAAGTAGCTGGGACCACAGGTGTGCACCACCACAGCTGGCTAATTTTTAAATTTTTTATAGAGACAGAGTCTTGCTATGTTGCCTATCAGGTTTTGAGTTCCTGACCTCCAGTGATCCTCCCTCCTCAGCCTCCCAAAGTGCTGGGATTACAGGAGTGAGCCACTGTGCCTTGTTGCCATATACTTTAAATCATTTCTAGATTACTTATAATACCTAATACAGTGCTTATACATTACTTCATTTTCATGGATTTAACTTAGTATTAGGTGCAGTGGAAAATTCTAGCTTTGCTTCTTGTAACATTGTGGATTTTTTTTTCTGAATATTTTCAATCCTTAGTTGGTTGAATCCATGGATAGGGAACCCATGAATACGGGGAGCCAATTGTGTTTCTTCTGCAAGAGAGTCAAGATAACCTCAGGTAAAGAAAACTTCATGGTGTTTCTGAGAGATTTGTGTTTCTGTAGTTCCCTATTTCTTCCAATACTTCTTAGATATCAGTGTTAAACTTGTTAATATCTTACTGTTTTTTTTCTGAGTAGTGTTTTAATGTTTACAAAAGTGGTCTATTGAGATGGTGTCAATTTATCTGGGTCAGCTTGGAAATCCATAGCATAAGTTTTTGTGTTTGACTTTCTATGAGCTCAATCTTAAAGGATATCAATATGAGACTTGCAGCAGGTTATTAAAAGGTCCTCAGTTTGATTTCGTACCTTGAAGGGAGGGCTTTAAAATGGGAACTTTTAATTTTCATTTTGTTAAGTTCCTTTACGTTGTTCAGAGCCACTATTTTCCCCAACAGTCTAAAAATCTTCATATTCACTTTATCTTGGTAAATGGCAGCAGCTAATTGTCCCGCCAGAGCTTCACTATCTGAAATGACTACAATTGAAAACTTGACTTGTTTTGTAGTTTGTAGCAATCAATGGCTACCGGTTTCCTTTCCTGGAATTTGAAGTAGATTTTTATTTTCATTGGACTTACCTCAACCCAATAAGTAAATGCAAATACGGCAAATATGCCTAGGATTACTTTGCCTGAATTCTACACTGGTACCAATTTCTCTAATTGTAGCATCCTTTAGTTGCAAATCACAGAAACCAATTCTGGCTAACTTAGGCAAAAAGCAATTTGTTTACTCAGAGAATAAAAAGAAAATCTGGTTTCCTAGGGTAGGTCAGGGAATTACTGAAGTATCAGTATGGCATTCTCGCCGGTTAACCCAATTCCAATTGCTTTCTCTCCTGAGATTCAAATTGGCCTTAACCAAGTCATATCCTCAGCTACCCTGTGGTGACAGTGGGGCTGGGGGTTTGTGGCAGGAGATGGTCCTAGTCCTGTAATGAGTAGCCCCACCAGCCACTCATGGCATGTGGACACAGCAGGTCTCCCAAGAAGGTTGTGAAGCCCAGAAAGCAAAATAGAACAACCCAGATTACCCAATAACACATGATTTGACCTTTTTATTAATGGTGTTTCTTAAGCAGATTATAGTGGTGTTTAAAATATATGTACCATATAATGCTTAGAAGATAATTTTCTTGATACAATTTTGTTTATTTCCTAAAGAGAACTGTTGAAATGTGCAGAGTATCTGGAAAAATATCATCTATATCTATGTAAACATTACATTATTATTTAAGTTGTATAATTACATAAAAGT
Source organism: Piliocolobus tephrosceles (assembly GCF_002776525.5). NCBI lineage: Eukaryota > Metazoa > Chordata > Mammalia > Primates > Cercopithecidae > Piliocolobus > Piliocolobus tephrosceles. Next base: position 35,041,874 of record NC_045443.1, on the reverse strand, counting down.
ATGTGATTCAACAAGTTTCTTCAAACTTTGGATATGATGGGGCAAGGTAAATGAAAGTAGGAACAAAAGCAAATGTTCTTGCACAACAGGAAAGATTATTGTTAAATATATAAAGAAGATAAATTCCTAAGGGTATTAATGGAGAAGAAATATCTGCTCAGCAGGCAGATATTGAAAACAATAAGAATCTCAACATGAGTCTCAAAGGCATATAATTAGCATATGGAAAAAACAGTTTGGACCATTAGTTCTCAACTCTGGCTGTGTGTTAGAATCATGTATTTAAAAGCACAAAAGCCCTATCAGCATCTCCAGAAATTGTATAGTGGGGCCCAGTAGGACTGCTGTTTTGCACAGTTCCATGGGAGTCCATTCACATCGAAAGTGTATGCAATGTGTGGCCCTTGGACTTGGGCAATGTGTGACCTGTATGGCTAGAAGCAGTGACCTGACCATCAACATTAAGCTATTTTTTTTTTTTAATTTTTACTATTGTCTTTTTTCACCAGCATTTTAAAAAATTCACCCCGTTTTTTTTTTTTTTTTTTTTAAAGCTTAGCCAGACTTGCAACCGCTGGAGTCAGAGAATCCTTTGTCTCTTATTCCCACGCCCAGTTGTAGAGTGCCTTTTTGTGATTACTCTTTAAAATTCTCTTTATGTTAACCTTGATCTCACCTGTCTACAGATGCGGTGGGTAGAATTGGGGACATTGAACACACAGAATTATTAGCTCCAGCCTGTACCTTGCATGGGTGACACTGAGCACATCTTATTCCAGGACAAATGTTGAAAGAGTTGGTTATGGGGCATGTTTGGTAACACTGAAATGCTCAAATATGTTAATGGTAAATGGCTAATTATGATTTATCTGTAGTAACAGCCTATGGCAGAAGAAGTCATCAGAATAGCTAATCTCTTTTTGTCCAGTACAATCCCTATTACTTAACCATCTCCCTAATTTACTTCCTTTCCTTTTTTTTTTTTTTTTTTTTTTTTTTTTTTTTTTGATAAGGGACATGTACATTAACTTAGAAAAACAGGAAAATATGAAAAAATGTTTCAAATTTAATTAATTGTTGGTGCTGCCTCTGACTTTATTATATGTTTATGTTATATCCTTAATATCTTATTTTACAGAGGACTAACTCATATAGGGAAAGTTCACAATTTGTGAGATGTTTAAGCCTGTGTTACAAGAGGTATACGTGAAGATATTGATATTAATTAAACTCAAAAGAAAGTAATAAGGAAAAGCAAAGGACTCACAAGACTCAGAGTATATTCATGTGATGCTTTAATAAGGTAAAGGATGTGGTGCAGCGGGGAAACAAGGCCCAAACAATGAAAAGTGTGCAAGGCTTCCAGGTGCAGCCCTCAGGGGCCATTTCTGGTTTTATAGGTGAACTGAAACAACCTTATTCTTATTTCTTGGAGTGCTTGGAAGAATAGTAGTGATAGTTGGATAAGATATGAATGAGATTTACTACTGATTTATAGGGTTAGTGTATACAGTAATTTTTATATGGTGTAATTATAGTATAAATATACCAGTGATTTACTGACTTAAATAAATGGCTTAAATAAACATGTCATTATTGCATCTCTGCCTTTTTTTTTCTTCTGGTTTTATGATCATGGCCAGATATTTTAGAATCTGTAAAATATTGTTTTACTTGTGCATGATCTAAGGAAAGGCCAATACTCTTCTTTAGCAATTCACAGGTGGTCTTCCTTGTTTGTTTAAGGTGTACAAAATAGTTCTCTAAAGTTTGAATTAGTCAGTGTACATTTTAAATACCCCAAAAGAAACTCGCAAATCCAAGAAATCATGTGTTAAATAATTTTGTAAACTTCAGACATTCTTTGCAATATAAATCTTCATCCCTCACTTCTTTTTTATGCATTAATTGGGAATATAGCTATTAATTTTTGAAGTCATTGCCCCTATTTTGATCTTAATGTATATTCCTCAAACTATAAAACCCTCTGAATCTTTACTGTGAATGGGAGAAGGACATATGTCTTATAGGGACTGTTTCCATAGAGCTGAAATGAAAAGGCACAGTGTGTTGGCAGACTGCGGAACGTAAACCTGAGAAAATGCTTCCTCTGCTGCTTCCTTAGTAAAGCCCTTCAGGAAAATAATTAATTGCTACTGTCAGAAATCCAACATGTATTAGCCTAAGCAGAAAATGGTATTTTTAAGGAAGAGGCACAATAGGCTGGCTCACAGCAAAAAAAGGAAACTTACAGGGTTGAGGACAATGACCTGGATCTCAGCAACTCGAAATGAGAACTGAAATGTTACTCTTGTTATCACTCTTATTTTCTTTGTTTTTAGGCTGTGTCTTCATGGGCCTCTCCGCATGTCAGAGATCATGGTCCAGAAGGACAGCCTTATCCCAGCCAGTTGCTGCCAAAGAATCCCAAGGAAAGCTGGTGAACAATCCAGCTGAGTCATAACATTGCATATCAGTATTGCTCTGTGCTGAGAAATGGACCCATTTTATGACAAGGAGGTGGGAGAGGGCATAAAATTATTGGCGGTCTCCATTAGAATAACATGGTTGGTGTAGGGAGGGGACATTATTACCAAAGAAAACGGTAGCAATCACCAGAAGGTGGTAAAAAATAGTCCTGGGAAGGGAAAGCCATCATGTAGCAACTTTTACACTGGACTCAATATGGGTACAATGGGAAAAATAATTCCAAATTAACATACTTTCTTTACTGATATGGTTAACCAAGTCATAAAGTAGAGAATGGCTCAGGTAAATTTTTTTCAGCAAATTGTTTAGCAAAGTCTAACAATATCCTTGCCAATAAACTATGTGTAAGGGATTGAAAGACAACTGTTTTTGATGAATTGCTAATTTGTTGGGAACAGGCCCCCAAAATCTGACCATAAAGTGGCCCCAAAACTGGCCATAAACAAAATCTCTGCAGCACTGTGACATGTTCATGATGGCCATGATGCCCATGCTGGAAGGTTGTGGGTTTACCAGAATGAAGTGAAGGCAAAGAATACCTGGAAAACTGCTTAAAGTCATTCTTAAACCACAAACAATAACATGAGCAATCTGTGCCTAAAGGACATGTTCCTGCTGCAGATAACTAGCCAGAGCCATCCCTATACTGTGACCCATCCCTTTATTTCCCATAAGGAATACTTTTAGTTAATCTATAATCTATAGAAACAATGCTTATCACTGGCTTGCTATCAATAAATATGTGGGTAAATCTCTGTTCGAGGCTATCAGCTCTGAAGGCTGAGACACCTGATTTCCCACTCCACATGCAATATTTCTGTGTGTGGGTCTTTAATTCCTCTAGCGCCACTGGGTCAGGGTCTCCACGACCGAGCTGGTCTTGGCACTAATTTCAATAATCCAATGTCAATCTAGAGTGAGGTCTCTGGTAGCATTCCATAAAAAAAAGGGTTTGCACTGTGAAACAATATTTTTGTGTCTTTAATGAGCATAATAGTTCAATCAGCTTTTACTAAGAGCATCTTATGGCCAGTCGGTATCCTAGACTCTGCTGATGGAAAGCATACCAGACAAATTACCTTTCCCAAGGAGCTCACTATTAGGGAAGACAAATCCATAAACTAATAGTTATCTTAAAAGAATATTATTTTAAGGCAGATTAACCTGAGTTGAGGGGGTGTAATAAAAGAACTTCCAGAGAAATAACCCTTGAATCTTGAAGTAATCAGTTTAAAAGGGCAGGAGAAATATGTTTTAAACAGAAGCATGTATGTAGGCAATGATATAGGAAGAGCATCACACATTCAGGCCTCGGTAAGTGGTTCTATATTTAAATATCTATTAAAATGAAAGTACAAGATAAATATATAAATTAAATACTATATGTCTGGAGCTAGCATCTGTTAGGGGAGTAAAAGTGTGGCTAAAGGGTGATGATCAGACCTTGAAAAGGCTATGTGAGACCTAGGGAGGCCCACTGCATGTAAATGAGGATAGCAACATGTTTGGAAACCTCCTTCACATTACTCCCAGTTAAAGTAGAATAAAGGCAGCCCTGTGATGCTCTAATAATTGAACTCAATTATAACCCATGAAAAAGGCTTTCCAACACAGACAGACTGAGGCAGGTAGCTGAGAGTGGAAATTGTACCTTGTAAGCTGCCCAAAAATGTTTGCATAACCTCAGGTAATACATCAAAAACACTTCCTTTGAAGCAGTCAGTTCCTGGAATGTGGGAAGTCTGTAAGAATAAATGTGGACCCCATTTGCCATGCCACAGACTGGCTGACAGCTGAGGTGAATGAGAAAGTGAGTAGCTAGAATTTTTTCTTCCCCACAAATTGAACCATTGGAATGACAGATTGGAGCTGAAAACATAAGAGGTGCAGCTAGTAATGCTGGCCAACTGCTAAATTGAAACACGCAGATACATAACACACTTGCACATACACATGAGCACAAATGCCTAACATACACACGTACACACACATGCATGCATGCATGCAACACACAACATATATACGCACACACATAATACATACACCACACACACACACATACCACACACACAAAAGACATACACAGACTCACGTATGCATGTGTGCATGCCTCATAAGGAAAGGGCTTTGATTAGACCCAAAGAGACTGTTAGCTATGTGCTGTGTAATAAATAATCCCCAGATAAAATAATGAAGGAAAATGCCTGGGAACAATAAACAAAAATTCTTTTGCATAATATTCAACCAAAAGTTGGCCTGAAAGACTAAGCACCATTGGAAGACTTGCTTCTCCCCAATAGAATATGGTGATAGGTTGTCACACTGTGATTTTGTTAATTGTGGTATATAAAACTCAGTCATGTTAGTTTTTTAAATAAATATCTAGAGGTTCTCTCTCTTTTTAAAATTTTATGTTTTTTACTTGTAAAAATTTGGGGGTACAAGTGCATTTTTTTACATGAACAGAATGTATACTGGTCTAATCAGGGCTTTAGGGCAGGAGTCCCCAACACCTGGGCCGCAGACATATACTGGTCTGTGGCCTGTTAGGAACCAGGCCACACAGCAGGAAGTGAGCATGGACAAGCGAGCATTACTGCCTGAACTCTGCTTCCTGTCTCATCAACTGGGGCATTCAATTCTCACAGGAGAGCGAACCCTCTTGTGAACTGCACATGCAAGGAATCCACGTTGCAAACTCCTTATGAGAATCTAACTAATGGTCTGATGACCTGAGGTGGAACAGTTTCATCCCAAAACCATCCCCTACCTCCAGGCCCATGGAAAAATTGTCTTCCACAAAACTGGTCCCTGCTACCAAAAAGATTGGGAACTAGGGTATTCATCACCCAAATAATGTACATTGTACCCATTAAGTAATTTCTCATCATCCACCTGTTCCCACCCTCTTACCCTTCTCTGCTTTGCTGGCTTTGTAGAAGCAATTTACTATGAATTCCACAGCGCAAGGAGATGAACTCTGTCAACAACCTGGGGGAGCTTAGAGGCAGAACCTTTTCTAGTCAAGATGTTACCAGAAAGGGGACCCAATCCACACCACAAGAAAGTGTTCTTGGACCTTGCACAAGAAGGAATTTGGGTCAGCTCCATAGAGTAAAGTGAAAGCAAGTTTAAAGAAAGTAAAGCAATAAAAGAATGATTATTCCATAGACAGAGCAGCAGCATGGGCTTCTCGACTAAGAATACTTATAGTTATTTCTTGATTATATGCTAAACAAGGCATGGATTATCCATGAGTTTTCCAGGAAAAGGGTGGGGATTTCCTGAAAGTGAAGGTTCCTCCTCTTTTTATAACATATAGGGTAACTTTCTAACATTGCCATGGCATTTGTAAACTGTCATGGTGCTGGTGGGAGTGGCTTTTAATATGCAAATGCATTACAATTAACATATAATGAACAGTGAGGGCAACCAGAAAACACTTTTGATCACCATCTTGCCTTCAGTAGTTTCAGATGTCTTCTTCACTGCATCCTGTTTCATCAGTAGTCTTTGTGACCTGTATCATGTGCTGATCTCCTATCTCATCCTGTGAGTAAGAATGCTTAACTTCCTGGGAATGTAGCCCAGCAGGTTTCAGCCTTATTTTACCCAGCCTCTATTCAAGATGGAGTTGCTCTGGTTCAAATACCTCTGCAGAACGCATTGTAAATCAATGGTTCAAACCATCTGCTACAAGCAGATACCTTGATTGCAGCCTCTGTGGACCCTAAGCAGAGGATCCAGTCAAGCCTGGACTCCCAATACACAGAAACTGAGATAATAAATGTGTATTGTTTTAAGCTGGTATGTAGGCAATCATTTGTTACACAACAATAGAAAAGTGATACAAATATGAACACGATTACCGACTTCTGAAGTTTACAGTCTCGTGGAAGACACAGACAAATAAAACAGTTATTTGCAATAGAATATGGTAAAAGTAACACTGAGGAATCAGGGCAGTGCCAGACTGTGCTGGACACAGGTAGAGGGAATAAAGATAGGTATTCAGGAAGCAGAGGCAAAGGCAGAGGGTGGCTGATCAGTTGGGTGGGAGGCTTGAAGGCCTGGATGCCTAACTTACGGCCCAAGAGAATTGATGGGCAGAGAAATGTATATTGAAAAAAGATGGGAAAAAATGATGAATAGGAGACAGGACTAACTTGCAGCTCCCACTCAGAGGGAAAGAACGATGTGTGGAGAGCCACATCATGAACTTTTGTTAAAAGTACTTCAGGTACATACCAGGAAAGTTGAGAGAATCCACAGACCCTTTGAAGGAGGTGGATTGCCCCTGCGGGCTTCCTGGGACAACTGATAACTGTGAGTCCGCTTGCTTTCTCAGCTGGGAGGCTTGTAGCCTAGGGCAAGTTCTCAGCCCTGCTCACCAGTTGCCTGGAAATAAACTCAGTGCTGCTGGTGGGGCACAGTGGGAGTGAGACTGGCTTTTTGAGCTGTGAGTTGTGTGGGAGTAGGGTGAGGCCTCTGGCTCCTAGCATTCCCCCACTTCCCTGATAACCTGTGTGATGCAGCAGAGACAGCCATAACCCTCTTTGGGAACATAACTGCATTGGCCTGGGAACCAAGCCCCCTGCCCCCAGCAGCAGCTGCAGCAAGCCCTGCCCAAGGAGAGTCTGAGCTCAGACCTGCCTAACTCTGCCCTTACCTGATTGTCTTTCTCTACCTGCCCTGGTAGCTGAAGACAAATGACATAATCTCTTGGGAACTCTGTGGCCCATCCCCCACCTCCTCTAGGGCAAGATTGTATCCTCCCTACACAACCACAGCTGATGTGCACTTGAAAGAGCCACCTCCCGACTGGAGGCCGATCAAAACAAAATTAGTATATTCAACAAAAATACAACCAAGGACCCTCACAGAGTCCAGTTTACTACCCTGCTACTGTTACCAGGTGCTGGTATCCATGGCTAAGAAGCCTAAAGATGGATCACATCACAGGACAGTTTGCAAACACACTCCAGTACCAGCTGGAGCCTGGTAGCTGTGCTGGGTGACTAGATCCAGAAGAGAAATAACAAAAACTGCAGTTCAGCTCTCAGGAAGCCCCATCACTAGTGGAAAGAGGAGTGCACCACATCAAGGAAGCCCGCTGTGGGACAAAAGAATCTGAACAGCAGCTCTTGACCCCAGATCTTTCCTCAAACAGTGTCGACCCAAATGAGAAGGAATGAGAAAAACAATTCTGGTAACATGAAAAAACAAGGTTCTTTAACACCCCCAGAAGATCACACTAGCTCATAAGCAATGGATCCAAACCAAGATGAAATCTCTGAATTGCCAGAAAAGAACTCAGAAAATCAGGTATTAAGCCAGTCAAGAAGGCACCAGAGAAAGATGAAGTCCAATGTAAAGAAATTTTTTTAAAACAGATACAGGATATTAATGGAAAAATCTCCAGTGAAATAGATAGCATAAATTTAAAGAAATCACAACTTCTGGAAATCAAGGACACACTTAGAGAAATGCAAAATCCACTGGAAAGTCTCAGCAATAGAATCAAATAAGTGGAAGAAAGAACTTCAGAAGTTGAAGACAAGGCTTTAGAATTAACTTAATCTGACAAAGACAATGAAGAAAGAATTTTAAGAAAATGAACAAAGCCTCCAAGTAGTTTGGGATTATATTCAACAACCAAACCTAAGAATAATTGGTGTTCCCAAGGAAGAAGGGAAATCTAAAAGTTTGGAAAATGTATTTGAAGGAATATTTGAGGAAAACTTCCCCGGCCTTGTTAGAGATCTAGACATTAAATACAAGAAGCTCAAAAAACACCTAGGAAATTTATCACAAAAAGATCAGTGCCTAGGCACATAGTCATGAGGTTATCTGAAGGCAAGTTGAAGGAAAGAATCTTAAGAGCTGTGAGGCAAAAGTATCAGGTAACCTATAAAAGAAAACCTATCAGATTAACAGCAGATTTCTCAACAGAAACCTTACAGCTAGGAGAAATTGGGGTCCTATCTTTAAACTCCTTAAACAAAAGAATTATCAGCCAAGAATTTTGTATCCAGTGAAACTAAGCTTCATAAATGAAAGATACAGTCTTTTTCAGGCAAACAGATGCTGAGAGAATTTACTGCCACCAAGTCAGCACTACAAGAACTGCTAAACAGAGTTCCAAATCTTGAAACTAATCCTCAAAATACACCAAAATAGAATCTCCTTAAAGCATAAATCTCACAGGACTTACAAAAAATAACACAAACCAACAAACAAATTAAAAAAACAAAAAAAAACTTAAGAATATACCTAACCAAGGAGATGAAAGACCTCTACAAAGAAAACTATGAAATACTGCTGAAAGGAATCATAGATGACAGAAATGAATGGAAACACATCCCATGCCCATGGATGGGTAGCATCAATATTGTGAAAATCGCCACACTGCCAAAAGCAATTTACAAATTCAATGCAATTCTCATCAAAATACCACCATCATTCTTCACAGAACTAGAAAAAAAAAAATCATGAATTTCATGTGGAACTAAAAAAGAGCCCACATAGCCAAAGCAAGACCAAGCAAAAAGAACAAATCTGGAGGTATTACATTATCTGACTTCAATCTATACTATAAAGCCAGAGTCATCAAAACAGCATGGTACTGGTATAAAAATAGGTATATAGACCAATGAAACAGAATAGAGAACCCAGAAATAAAGCCAAATACTTAAAGTCAACTGATCTTCAGCAAAGCAAACAAAAACATAAAGTAGTGAAAGGACACTCTATTCAGCAAATGGTGCTGGGATAATTGGCAACCCACATGTAGTAGAATAAAGCTGGATCCTCATCTCTCACTCTAGACAAAAATCAACTCAAGATAGATCAAAGACTTAAATCTAAGACCTGAAACCATAAAAGTTCTAGAAGGTAATGTCAGAAAAACCCTTCTAGACATTTGCTTAGGCAAAGACTTCATGACCAAGATCTCAAAAGCAAATGCCACAAAACAAAGATATATAGATCAGATTTCATTAAACTAAAGAGGTTCTGCACAGCAAAAGAAACAATCAGCAGAGTAAATGGACAACCCAAAGTGGGAGAGAATCACAATCTATACATCTGACAAAGGACTAATTTCCAGAATCTACAAAGAACTCAAACAAATCTGCAAGAAAAAAAAAAAAAATCTCATCAAAGAAGTGAGCTAATCACATGAATAGACAATTCACAATAGAAGATATACAAATGACCAACAACATATGAAAAAATGCTTAACACCACTAATAAATAGGGAAATGCAAAATCAAAACCACAATGAGATACCATCTTTCTCCTGCAAGAATGGCCATAATCAAAAAATCAAAAAGTAATAGTTTTGGGTGGGGATGTGGTGAAAAGGGAACACTTTTACACTGTTAGTGAGAATGTAAACGAGTACAACCATTATGGACAACAGTATGGAGATTCCTTAAAGAACTAAAAGTAGATCTACCATTTGATCTAGCAATCCCTCTCCGGGGTATTTATACAGAGGAAAAGAAGTCATTATATGAAAAAGATACTTGCACATGCATGTTTATAGCAGCACAATTCACAGTTGCAAAAATATGGAACCAACCCAGATGCCCATCAGTCAATGAGTGGATAAAAAAATTGTTCATACACTACAGAGTATTACTCAGCCATAGAAAGGAATGAAATAATGGCATTTGCAGCAATGTGGATGGAATCAGAGACCATTATTCTAAGTGAATTAACTCAGGAATGGAAAACCAAACATTGTATATTCTCACTCATAAGTGTGAGCTAAGCTATGAAGATGCAAATGCATAAGAACAATACAATGGAGTTTGGTGACTTGGGGAAAAGTGTGTGAGGCGGAATGAGGGATAAAGTAATACACACTGGGTACAGTGTATACTGCTCAGGTGTGAAGGGTGCACCTAAATCTCAGAAATCACCACTAAAGAACTTATTCATGTGACCTACCACCACCTGTTCCCCAAAAACCTATTGAAATAAAAATAAATAATTAAAAATATAAATAAAGTCACAATGAGGGAAGTGTAGAGGTTGTTTCCAGGGAAATGAAAATAATTCAGTCTTGCTGATCTCAGGAGAGGAGAGAAAAATCCCTGGAGGGAGAGAAAAATATCGGAGGGAGGCAGAAAGCTGATGAAAAGCTTTGTGATCCTTGCCAGGGAACCTTACTTATATTGGAAAAATGGAGAAACCATGACTTTTAAGCAGAGGTGTAGCTGAATCTAATTTGCATATTAAATTGATCACCCCAATGGTTGTCAGAAATTTAATTAGAAGTTACTGACAAATGAAATAATGCCACACATCTACAACCATCTGATCTTTGACAAACCTGACAAAAACAAGAAATGGGGAAAGGATTCCCTATTTAATAAATGGTGCTGGGAAAATTGGCTAGCCATAAGTAGAAAGCTGAAACTGGATCCTTTCCTTACTCCTTATACGAAGATTAATTCAAGATGGATTAGAGACTTAAATGTTAGACCTACTACCATAAAAACCCTCGAAGAAAATCTAGGTAGTACCATTCAGGACATAGGCATGGGCAAGGACTTCATGTCACCAAAACACCAAAAGCAACGGCAGCAAAAGCCAAAATTGACAAATGGGATCTAATTAAACTAAAGAGCTTCTGCA
>NC_045443.1:34860987-35030338 GCF_002776525.5 Piliocolobus tephrosceles | reverse complement strand
TGTCTCAGCCTCCTGAGTAGCTGGGACCACAGGTGCCTGCCACCGTGCCTGGCTAATTTTTGTAGTTTTAGTAGAGACAGGGTTTCACCATCTTGGCCAGACTGCTCTTGAACTCCTGCCCTCGTGATCCACCTGCCTCGGCCTCCCAAAGTGTTGAGATTACAGGCGTGAGCCACCATGCCTGGCCCACCTTGGTTTTTCAAAATTCTCCCCAGCAATGGTGCTGTTAGTGTTGGAACATATCTGAAACAGGGCACCAAAGTATGTTAGTGGTGGTGAATACACATGGGTCTACAGACACCTCAATTCTTGCCTCCTCAGAAGAGAAAATTCATTAGAGGAAGCAGAAGGCAGAAGGAGAGACGAGGCAAGTTTTAGAGCAGGAGTGTAAGTTTATTAAAAACTTTTAGAACAGGAACAAAAGAAATTAAAGTACTCTTGGAAGAGGGCCAAGCAGGTGACTTGAGAGATCAAGTGAACAGTTGGACATTCTGAGTTGGGGTTTTATATGCTGGCATACTTCCAGGGTCTTGCATCCCTTCTCTGCTGATTCTTCCGCCAAGGGAAGGGCTGTCCATAAGTGCAGTGGGCCTGCTAATACTTGGGAGGGGAGCATGCAAAGTGTGTTTACTAGAGTCGTATGCATGCTCACCTGAGGCGTTCTTCCCTTACCAGTCAAAAGTTCCTAAGACGTCATATATCAGTTAAACTCTGCTATTTTGCCCCTTGGTGTGCCTATGTGAGCCCACTCACCCAACTCCTAAGATCTTATCGGGAAGCTACTGATCACCAGTTTCAGGTTTTTCCTATCTTGGGAGCGTGCCTTTCCCTGGTGCTGGCTGCTACCTATTATTCTTTTAGAGAGACAGTTAAAAATATCTAGACCATCACCTGATGGCTTCCTGGCATTCCTGGTTGGGGGTTGGGGGTTGCGGGGAGCCCTCTCCTGCCCTGTTAATGTCTAACTAGCTACCTACAGTAACAGTGCCAAAAATGAGTCTATGAGAAAAGTAAGTTCAGAAAGAAACACAAAGAGAAAACTCAGTATATTCTTGTGAGACAGAAAAGCTTTTGTTTTCCATTAGAGGAGTGAGAGGGTAAGAAGACAGATCTCATATCAGTATTTTCTCTTTCACAGGTCAAGCTTTGAAAGAGTTTGATATGGCAGAAACTTCAAATGCATATTGGGAAATCAAGAATGCTGGAAATCATGCTATGCTTTCCTGGGCACAGCCTGAGGGAGGCTGCAGGCCTACAGGAGGATTGATGCACTTGGCTCAGTGCCACATCCAACATTAATGGAGGGAGAGTGTGGATTTGAGGAGGAGAGAGACTAAATATATGAGCCTGAGGCTATACTCTTGGCTCCCCATGGCCTGCAAATGAAATGCCTGGGATTGAGAAATGCCTTTTTATTCCAGTAGAATAGATACAGAAGTGCTGAGAGAATAAGGAGAGCAGTGGAGGCCCCAGACCACAATAAGTGGGAAATTTAGGGCCAAAGGCCAATGCCACATCACCTCATCATTTTTCTTTGCACACTAGAGTGTATTGTGAGTAAAATGTCCTCTCCATTGCAATAAATGTTAAAGGAGAGTGCTATTAGAAAACAGAGGCAGGAACAATTGCACATTCATTCTTCCTTTTTTCCAAGTGTTTGCTGAGTGCTTGACATACTTAGACAATGGGCTGATAGCCTTATTTTCTATATCTTTTTTAATAGGAGAAACCATAAAGACACCTTTCAGGGAAAGATATGTGCATATCCCCCTGACTTCTCCCTTTCTTGGTAGGAAGATATGTCTGTAGTATTTCTGTTCATAGAAATCTAATTCAAAAATTCAGCCAATTGTTATTGAGTGATTCCTGTGTACCAGGTGTTGTGTTAACTCTTGGGGAAGAACAATGATGAACACTATAGAAACAGTGTTTTCTTTCCTTCCAGGCTAGGATGGAAAATAGTAATTAAATAATTGTGATACAGCTTCATAAGCATTGTGGTTGGATAAGTACAGTGTGCTAGAAGAGGATCTATGGCAGACCCTGAATCCAGATTTATAACCCATCTTCAGGAGTGGTTATGTTACTGTTAGAAGACTTGTACTTCACTTAGAAATTCTTTAATTTATGTAATAGAAATTACATAAATTAAATTACATATTATGTAATATTACATAGCATGTAAATTACATATTATGTAATATTACATAGTATGTAAATTATATTATGTAATATTACATAGTATGTAAATTACATATTATGTAATAGATATATTGTGGAATATATAGACTAAGGTACAACCCCACTCAGTCATATGACTCCATTCATATGTCAGAGGGCTGAAAAGGAAATGTAGCCTTTGGCAAGGAAGATACCTTCAATAACTACCATCGATAACCAATAACCCTGTGGAAGGGCAGCACAATTATTTGCTGGATAGTTAGCTCTCTCTGCTGTAGAACCTGATAATTGTTTATGACCAACTGCTTTAAGTCAGTTCCTTAAATTATGCTTAGACAATGTCTTTGTCCATTCTTGTGGTTTGCCAAATCACAAAATTTAGAAGAATCAATGTAATTCCTTTATATGACCATTAAAATATTAGTGTCAGAAGTCTAGGTATGCTATGGTTAATACAATTTAAATTAATTTGTACATGTGACAACTCAATCAAAGGGAGGGCTGTATATTGAGAAAAAATGTTTATTAACCCCAAAAAGCCCATCCAAACATAGTGAGATGATTCTTGTAAAAGGCTTCTGCTTTAGATTTGTAAAATTAACTTTCTCCTCTTGTATATAAAAATGATGCATCTTTCTGTTCAAGGAGAAAAGCTATTTTTGAGCTCTGTGATTGATATCCTCTTTCAAATTCAAATAACTAATAACAGAATTGTGTCTATCGTATCAGCCTGGAAATAAGCAAGAAAGAGATGACACCACCATGCTTACTATTGATGAACTTAATAAAAGGACTCTACAAAGCTTTGAGACAAAATTCGAAGCATCAATAAGGGATAGTGAAACACTCTGAGTTTAGTACAGGTAAGAAGATATTACTTCCATGCTTGCAGTAGCAATGGGATGGAGCACTGCGAGAACCCGAGACAGAGAGGGCTAGTAGGTAGAGACCACTATCTGAAGTGGCAACTGTAGATAACCAGCACAGCTGTTAATCAGATAAGCTAAATTTCACCCTTTATTATTTCATCTTAATATTGCCTCTCAACCTCAGAGAAGGAATAATAAATGGCATAATGGTTAAAGGCATAAATTCTGGAGCCAGACTGCCTGGATTCAAATCCTAGTTTTGCCACTTTACTTAATATCTTTCTTCCTTAACTTTCTCAACTGAAAAATTAAAATTTACCTCTTGCTGTTGAAAAGATTAAATGGGTTATAAGTAAATTCTTAGAGTACTATCTGACATATTGACAAATGCTGTTAGTCTTTTACCTATTTTATTGGGTCTTTATTTTGATAATATACACAAACAGCAAGTTCTTTATGATGAATCAGTCAGTTTTGAAGTCTATTAGCCTTGGGTGGACTCTATGAAGTGAACAGATTTCTGCCTGCCCACTCTCTTTGGAAAACCAACCCTCCCCCATTCTTAGGCCAGTCACATGGTATAGGTTAGTCTGTCCTTTTGCCCAATGAGTGCTCACATACACCTTTCTAGGATATTGATGAAAGACTTCAATTAAGCTAACTAGCCATGTTCTTTGATTATACATAACCCATAATTACACTGGATCTTCTTCACTGGGATGGTTACCTGTCAGGATAATCTGAACTTGGAATTCTTTGTAACCATCTTTCCATTCTCCCTGAGAATGAAGACAACAAAGAGGAAAGCAGGAGAGGAAATGGAGAATTTATAGTTGCATGAACCAAGAATTTCCACATCTTCTTTTTCTTCCAGTCCAAATTGTGTGTTGTATTAGTCCGTTTTGCACTGCTAGAAAGAAGTACCTGAGGCTGAGTAATTTATAAACAAAAGAGGTTTATTTTGTTCACAGTTCTGCAGGGTATATGAGCATGGCATCAGCATCTGCTCAGCTTCTGGTGAGGCCTCAAGAAGCTTTCAATCATGATGGAAGGCAAACGGGGAGCAGTCATGTCACATGGTGAAAGAGAGAGCAAGAGAGAGATGCCAGGCTCTTCTAAACAACCAGCTTTCATGTGAATTAATACAGTGAGAACTCACTCATTATAGCAGGGAAGACACCAGGCCGTTCATGAAGGATCTGCCCCCATGACTCAAACACCTCCCACTAGGTCCCACCTCCAACACTAGAGATCAAATTTCAACATGAGATTAGGAGGGGATAAACATCCAAACCATATCAGGTGTATCTTGTTTTAACCAAAATTCCTAATTTCAAAATTATATTGTATTTTACAGTTAGTACCAGTGTCACACTTTCTATTTTCTAACTATATTACTAGGCATGAGATTTGACATATCCCATGTAGATACTGGAGCTGGAATTTCAAATCTGTAAAAATAGAAATGGCAACAAAAGAATGAATCTGGAAGACTACTGTGTTGTCATTAATTCCTTTAAAAAAACTGCAGCCTAACAATTTTTCAGTGAAAAGTTTGAGGTGTAAATATTAGGAGCTTTCTATAAATCATCTAATATTTACCAAAAAGCAAAGACCTATGGGATAGGTGCTACTATTGATCTCTTTCCTAGTAACGATACTTAGGTTAAAACTGGCCAGGTGTGGTGGCTCACACCTGCGATCCCAGCAGGTTGGGAGGTCGAGGTGGGTGGATAACGAGGTCAGGAGTTCAAGACCAGCCTGGCCAAGATGGTGAAATCCCATCTTTACTAAAAATACAAAAATTAACTGGACATGGTGGCAGGGACCTGTAATCCCAGCTACTTGGGACTATGAGGTAAAGAATTGCTTGAATCCAGGAGGAGGAGGTTGCACTGAGCCGAAATCACTCCACTGCACTCCAGGCAGGGTGACAGAGTGAGACTCCATCTAAAAAAAAAAAAAAAAAAAAAAAAAAATTAAAACCGACTCCAGGTCCCTCAGTCCCTCAGAAATGCTGGGCAAGTAAATCTGTTCAAGTACTGAATATGCTTTAAAAGTTATGCTGCATAAATCATGTTACTGACTTGAAACTATACCAAGTACATACTGTTGATTAAAGAAATAGGTAACATATAAAGTGAAAGAATTCCTTTGAGATAAAATATCATTTTTATATTTATATCTTTATTTCTATGAAGAGATGTCTAGACAAAATTATGTATATTTATACAATTCATATTTTATGTTTGTATATTTTTATAAAGAGATATTTAGAAAAATGCTCACTAGTACACTATATCTTAATAGAAATGTATAGATATATCTACTTATATATGTATGAAACATGTTATATACTTATGTGTTTCTATATGAAAATGTATACTAAAATGCTCATCACTAGCCCTGGTTTATGGACTTTAAAGTTATTTTAAACTTTCTTCTATTTTTTGTTTTGTTTGACTTTTTAAAATGACAAATGCATATTATTTTTATTAAAACATACCAATAACTTCACAGACTAATAAATCATGAATACCTCAGCATTAAAAAAGGAGGAATAAAATACAAAGAATTAGAATTCTGATAAAGCAAGCAATGTATTCTCTTTTTATTCATTCATTCAACAAATCTTCATTGGGTAGTAGATATTGTGGTAGATACCTCGGGGAAAATGATGAACGAAGTCATTTCAGTCTCTAATATTAATGTACAAAATGCTTTTGAAAGCCAGTTCCAGAGCTCTAATGGAATCTACTGCTTCCATCCATATGCCTGTTCTGGCTGTAATTGTGTTTGTGTTTGTGTTGGGGGAGGCAAAGAGATGGGGGTAAGTGGAGTGGTAAGGAAGCCTATTACCCAAGGCATTCACTGTACTTTGCTGACAACCATGAGCAGAGAGTACTTTGTGTAAGTCACTATCTCCTTTCTCAGAGGCCTGGCTCTGGAAATCTCTGAATACAGGATAATTTATAATTTACACTCAGAAGTAGTGCTGGCCTCTATGGGTGCACACACACCCACGTCCTCTCCCACACTATTCCTTTACACCTTCCATGAAAAGTGTTGATCAGACACATTGCATAATTCAAAGTAAAAATATAAATGGGGAAGCTTCATTTGAAAAAGGAGAAATTGACAGTGGCTAAGAAAGTTTGAAATGTAATTTTCATCTCCCTTGACCATAACCTGAAAAGCCTTAAGATAAATTCCTTTCCTGTCTGAGTGCTTGGTCCAGTTATTTTCTTTCTTTCCCTTCCTCCTCCATCAACCTATCCTCACCCAACAATTTGAAAATAAACTGCTGCTTGGACCTGACAAGCAGATTTATCAGCACAGGAGCATAGTCTAAAAACATATTCTTGATGCTGGGACAGAAAGGAGATCTAGGAACTTGGAATGTTTCCAAGAACTCAGCAACAGTCCAGGAGTTACGTGGTACTCTTTGTGTCTGTGTGTATAAGTGCCCAGGTTTATTTCTAATACAATTTTTTTTTTTTTTTTTTTTTTAGAACGGGGGCTGCTTTATGATATGATCCTCCTAGATGGCAAGAGGAAACTTCTCTAACTTCATTTTGATCTTGGCTTTTCTATCTAAGGCCAGTTTAAATGATTACTAGATGAGAGAGCAGCGGACTCCAGATACCTTATCATCTAGGGTAGTGGTCCTCAGCCTTTTTGGCACCAGGGACTGGTTTTGTGGAAGACAGTTTTTTTTCATGGACCCGGAGGTGGGAGTGGATGAAGCTGTTCCACCTCAGATCATCAGGCATTAGTTAGATTCTCATAAGGAGCGTGCAATGCAACCTAGATCCCTCACATGCATAGTACACAATAGGATTCACGTTCCTATGAGAATCTAATGCTACCATTGATCTGACAGGATGTGGAGCTCAGGCAGTAATGCTCACTTGTGCAATGCTCACCTCCTGCTATATGGCCCAATTCCTAACAGGCCATAGACTGGTAGCAGTCCATGGCCCAGGTGTTGGGGACCCATGTTCTAAGGTTAAAATTTTTGTTATTAAATAGGATCATTCAGAAAATGGAGAATTGTTTTCCTTTGCCCAAGAAAATATGACTTTTAGGAGTTTTAAAGTTTTATTAGTAATTGCTGAACTTTCAAGTAACATAATATTTATTTCTAGGTTTATAATGTTTTTTCCTTTAAAAGAGTATTAAGGAAGGGAAGTTAATTGGATTTAAGGAGTTAGATTGGATGATCTGCAAGGTCACTTCAGATGGTCTCTTAATCACATTCTGTAATTAAGTGGGTAGGTTTGAGATTTTAGTTTATAATCTGTGGAATTAGGCTGGTAATAGTGCTACATTAAAGGGATGTCTGGGATGATAAAAGGCACTTGCCTCTCTCATGTTAATGGGTAAGATAGTAGAAAAACACCAAATCGTATTTGATAGCTCATTCATATCACTAATTTGTCTTTCCCCCATTTTTATCACATAACAAAATAAGGGTTAAAAATCAGAGTTACCATATAGCTATTACATATCATCCACAAATCTGGATTCATAGTTAGTATAAATGTCCAAGATCTAAGAATCAGAATTCTGTTACATGGAGTCACATGGATATGATATAGAACAAAGGGATATAAAAAAAAAGAAATCATTTCAAGCAGAGACAAATCTATTCATTATGACAAAGAGTTGTGCATCAGTGTGATATTTAGTTAACTGTAGGTAGTTCACCATTGCTAGACCAAAGGGTATATATTGTAATGGGGAGGAGGCAGGAGGGCGTGAGTAAAGGCCAGGGCTAAAGTGGTAGTCAGGGGTCAGATGTGAAGGGCCTTGAGGGCTGAGCTAAAGAATTATAATTTTGTTCTTAAGACTATGCTGATCCATGAAAAATTATTGACAGACTCTGAGTTGGGGATGACATGTCTGGTAGATAACTGGGTATGCTGATTTGTACGCCAGCTAGTTAGAGGCAGGAGAATTAAATGCCACAGTCATCAGCACACGAATGATCATCTCTGGGTACTGGGAGAAAAGTGATAGGAATATAATGGTTATACGATGATACACTTGCCTTCTCTTTACCCACCCCAACTCCCACTGAGAAAAATCAGAAGCATGGGACTGAGGAGTTCAGCTCCACCTCTTTCCCTGTGTTAGGAAGGCAGAGAGTGCTCTTCCCACCCGGCTCCCCAGGTTGGACTGTAGTATAGCTGTGAAAAGCTCCATGCCTTTCCAAAGCTGCTTTGTTTTTTTTTACTTTACCAGACATTATCCACTTAAGAGCAGGACTGAAGGGAGTAGGAAGCAGCACAATTTACCTCTTTCCCCAAGCCCCCTAAAGAGGAGCTGTAGGAAGAGGGAGTACTCTAAAGGGTTAAAAGATGCTTTGGAGAAGAATTCTAGAAAATGCAGTATTTCCTGTAATTTCCTTGCTGATGTTGACGAAAAGAATCAAACCCTATAAAATATTTGAAGAGATTTATTCTGAGCCAAATATATGAGTGACAAATGGCCCATGACATAGCCCTCGGGAGATCCTGAGAACATGTGCCCAAGTTGTTCTAGGTACAGCTTAGTTTTATACATTTTAGGCAGACATAAGACTCAATCAAATACATGTAAGATGCACAGTGGTTCGGTCTGGAAAGTCAGACCAACTGGAAGCAGGTGCTTCCAGGTGATAGGTAGATCCAAAGATTTTCTGATTAGTAGTTGGTTGAAAGAGTTAAGTTATTGTCTAAAGACTTAGGAATGTATGGGTTGAGATACAGGGTTGTGGAGACCAAGGTTTTATCATGCAAATGAAGCCTCCAGGTAGCAGACTTCAGAGAGAACAGATTGTAAATATTTTTTATCAGACTTAAAGAGTCTGTTCTATCAGTAACTCCAGAAAAGAGAAGAGTGTAATGAGGCATGGCCAGCTCCCCCTTCCCATCATGTCCTGGACTAGTTTTTTTAGGTTAGCTTTGAAACGCTCTTGCAGAGAGAAGGAGTCCATTCAGATGGTCAGGGGCTTAGAATTTTATTTTTGGTTTCCATTCTTTATATCTAAACAAGGTTCTAGGTAAACTGCTCACTTTGGACAACTGAAGGTTTTTCCTTTTCTTCCCTTTTCTTTTCTTTTTAAAACAAAGAAATATAAAAAATGGATGAGTGTTAACAGAAGAAGTTTATAAATTCTGAGTAAACAAGAGAGAAGAGGCCAAAACCCTACTGAACATTAAATACAAGGTTAAGGGGAAAAAAAGTAATGATTCTTTCCTGCAGACCTTTTGTGTATCCTCACTACACTGCCTTACTTTCTATTGCCTTAGGGCAAATTGAGTCTACACTGACTTTAAAGTTTAATGGGCTGTATTCCTCCCTGTGTGCTTTTTTTTTTTTTTTTTTTTTTTTTTTGAGACAGGGTCTCACTGTTTCCCAGGCTGAAGTGCAGTGGTGCTATCATGGTTCACTGCAGCCTTGATCTCGGAGGCTCAAGCCATCCTCCCACCTAAGTCTACTGTGTAGATGCGACTATAGGCTTGCGCCATCACACTTGGCTAATATTTTGATTTTTTGGAGTCAGATTCTCACTATGTTACCCAGGCTAGTCTCAAATTCCTAGGCCCAAGCCATCATCCTGCCTAGGCCTCCCAAAGTGCTGGGATTACAGACATGAGCCACTGCGCCTGGCCTGTTTGTTGTTATTGTTTTGTTTTGTTTTCTTGTTTCTTTGTTTGTTTTAAAGCTGTAAGGAAGGCCCAGCAGAGAATAGGGGATATATTGGTTATAGTCCAAAGACAGATCATCAGACTTGCTTGGAAAGGAAGTGCTGGTAGATTAGATTACAATGTTTTTGTATCCCAGAAAATCTAGCTCACAGGTCTATGCCAGTGTACATCTGTTGCTATGGCTGGACCTAAGCAATTTTGTCAATTACAGCTCTTTGATAAATACCAGTATTGAGAGGTGGTCACCTTCCAATCTTCATATCAAGTTAAAGAAAGCAAATCTGAGACCAAATGCTGACCATGCATACAGAGATCCATTAAACAAACATTAAGAAGCAGATATAAAACAATTCATACAATCCATTCTGTGTTCTTAGTGAATTCCTAGCTCTCTCTTCTATTCTGTGTTCTAACAAGACCTAGTATGAAATATTTACTCAAGGCAAATGTGATAATATTCTAAAGGCAGAAATCAGTTAGATTCATAATCAATATCAGGCAACTTAAATCCTTTAACTAAGTGGCTGGACATAGCTTTGTTACAGAATCAATCTTTGGGAGG
Source organism: Piliocolobus tephrosceles (assembly GCF_002776525.5). Classification (NCBI taxonomy): domain Eukaryota; kingdom Metazoa; phylum Chordata; class Mammalia; order Primates; family Cercopithecidae; genus Piliocolobus; species Piliocolobus tephrosceles. The sequence goes on along the minus strand of NC_045443.1, from coordinate 35,020,031 downwards.
CTTTCCAAAAAGCACAGGGCTTACTAGAATCTCATATTCATTTGAGGGTTGCAGTAGATGTAATATATTTTAGTCAATTCATATATTTTGACTTTCATCATTGAGAATTCTATTTTGAACATCTGTTATCTAATTAACAGTCCACAAATTTTCACCAACATTTTTCCTAACATTCATTATGCTAATTTAAGTCTTTGGTATTGATCGGAAATAATGACAGCAGAAAGGCTTGCAGTAGCAACCGCTGGAGTGTGAATGTTTCTGATTAAATGCTAGCTGATCAGGCCTGGAGTGTGACTTCCAGATCAGGGCAACAAACTACTCCTATAGTGTCACTTAAACTAATACATGAAGATTATCATATTGTGCTGAAGCGTTTTAAGTTATAGAGCTCATGACACTTGGGATGGTTAACATCCTAGCCTACTTGCTAATAGGAGCTTCCCTAAAATCCTCCCTAAAATCCTGAACTGGCTGGCAAGGACTCATTTAAAAAGTACGAAAAGTGGTATGTTACTGGTGCACCTTTAAAGCAATGAGAGCACTTTACATTAAACCATATCAAAATGGCCTCGTTACTTTGCGTTCACACTGATTAACTCATTTATATTCTACAGGAGTAAAGCTTTGGTTTGTAAAATGCTCCAAAATTCAATATGTCAAAGCAAAGCATATATTTAATTACACAATTTGATTAATAGTGCTTTAGAGAGCACACTTGACATTTACTTAGGAAATCTGATTCCTTTGGGAATTGTTTACTGCTAAGACATAAGTATAAATTTATATTAATATTGCCTTCCAAAAGCAAAATTGCCTTTCCTTCAATAAAGAGATCATGCCAATTTTGGTCATTTTAAAAAATTGAGAATTGATGAGTGTTTTCATGTTGTTTTTCAATAAGGCCAGGTAAAATACAGGATGTCCATTTCACTATGGTGGGATAAAATGACATCTTTTAGTATAGGACAACACTGCAACTAAATGTTTGGAAACTCTTATTGATATTTATGTTTAAAATATTACTTTTTAAAGTAAGAGTAGCTTAAGCTACCTATCAAATCTTTAGTTCTTTATTTTCTGATGAGTAATAGCTTTATTTTATTACACTTATAGTGAAATGTGACAGAATATGTAAGTTCAACTTAAATACCACAAAAATGGCTTTTCTCCTTACTTGAGTTTATTATAAAGTATAGGACTTCCCACCTCTCTATGGATTAGTTCTGCTGTGTAAGGCAACTGATAGACTGTAATTGTATTTGTAAACATTCTTCATATTGTCCCCTTTGCTACTGATGAGGAAAGGACAAAGAATCATTAGGTAAGACATTACGGAATGAGATCCTAATTACATGTGAACAGTTCTACTGAGCAATTAGGTGTGAAGCTGGAGACAGGCAATGGGTAGAGTAGAAGTAGGGTTGCCAGATAAAATATATAGTTAGTTTGAATTTCAGATATACAACACATGATTTTTTAGTATGAGTATGTATGTACGTGTGGGACATATTTATACCAAAATATTATTCCTTATTTACGTGAAATTCAAATTTAACTAAGCATTCTATTCTTTTTGTTTGTAAAACGTGGCAACTCTAGGTAGGAAGTGGGGGGTGTTGCAAGTTTATATTTTAATTTCTATTTTAGTCTGCATCTTGAATATTGTTTCTTTTAAAAGTGGTGATCTTAAATGAAAACTTCCTTAGGAAAAAATTCTGGACTGAGATTTAGAGGGTTTTCTTGTTTTCTGCCTAGGACTTTGTGAATTTTTCTTTCTGACGCCTGTAATTCAAAATGATGAGAAAAGCAAGCACACTTCAGTTGTTTGGAAATGAGTAACTCAGGGAAACTGGAGAGGAAATGGATGGATTCTAATGCTGGATCATTGGTACAATTTGTAGATTGGCACACCACTTTAGCTCTGGGAGGCTCTACATTAATTACTAAAAAAAAAAAAATGAGATTTAAAATCAAATATACTTGAGTCCAACTATAAAACTTATGATGTGACTTTGAACATTATTGTCTTCCTCAGTATAATGAAATGAACATAACAGTAGTAATCCTGTCATGTGTATTGAGTCAAATAATTATAAAATTCTTGGCATGATACTTGATACACACAAAATACTACAAAAATGGCAGCTTTATTCTCATGCATTTTCAAGTCAAGTGTGTTTTACAATAAGTTGGATATTTATTCTCTACTAAAAAACACAAAAAATTAGCCGGGAGAGGTGGCGGACGCCTGTAGTCCCAGCTACCTGGGAGGCTGAGGCAGGAGAATGGCGTGAACCTGGGAGGTGGAGCTTGCAGTGAGCTGAGATCCGGCCACTGCACTCCAGCCGGGGTGACAGAGCAAAACTCCGTCTCAAAAATAGAAAAAAAATAAAATAAAAAAAAAAAAGTAAACAGGAAAAAATGTAGTAATGCCAGTTCAGGGAAAATATTTTATTTAATGTATAAATTAGGCTAAGAAATAGGGACTGCCTGTAGTCCCAGCTACTCCGGAAGCTGAGGTAGCAGAATGGCCTGCACCCTAGGGGCAGAGCTTGCAGTGAGAGGAAATTGCGCCACTGCACTCCAGCCTGGGCGACAGAGCAAAACTCCGTCTAAAAAATAAATAAATAAAGTAAAGTAAAATAAAAAGAAATAGGGACAAAGAAATCTATTTTTCATAAAAGAAGAAAGAACACGAACAGTTTTGCTTGTGCTGTATGATTTTCCTGTTAAAATTTTCTCCTTTATTGTATTTCTAGAGCTCTATGAATTTTTATCTAAGCTCCTCTTTTAAAATATTTCAGTATTTGTCACTGATACGGTTTGGATTTGTGTCCCTGCCCAAATGTCATGTGGAATTATAAATCCCAGTGTTGGAAGAGGGACCTGGTGGGAGGTGATTGGATCATGGGGGCAGATTTCCCTCTTGCTGTTCTCACGATAGTGAGTGAGTTCTTACAAGATCTGGTTGTTTGAAAGTGTGTAGCACCTCCCCCTTCACTCTCTCTTTCTCCTTTTCTGGTCATGTAAGACGTGTCTGCTTCCTTTTTGTCTTCTGCCATGGCTGTAAGTTTCCTGAGGCCTCCCCAGCTATGTATGCTTCCTGTATAGCCTCTGGAACTGTGAATAAATTAAACCTCTTTTCTTTATAAATCACCTAGTCTCAGGTAGTTCTTTATAGCAATGAGAGAAGGAACTAATAGTCACCATAATATTCATTTTCCTTTTTACTGAAAAGCTAAATTTATGTCATCAGTAATAATGTCAGATCTAGAAGTCTATGGAATTTCAATGCAGAAATACTCTATTTCCAAGTAGGCAGAAACCTGTGAGAATTTTATTCTTATTGTTACTATAATAGGATACTTTATTTTTATTTCATTTTTAATAATTATTTATTTTTACTGTATTGCACTCATCCTAAAACTGATGATACATTGTAAAAAATATGCTATAATGTGTGATTATTGTAGCTAACCATAACAATAGTAACCTTCTGATAGAATTGATATGATGTATCTATGCTTTTTTTCTCAATATAAATCAAAGTATAATAACCTGGTAAGGCAAAGTTTCAGAATCTCAGTGGATGGAATTGCTGTTCCAAGGTAGTACTCTTTGGGTTCTGTATGAATTACATCTGTTTATATTGATTAAACCATCATTCTGATTTTGTGGATTAGATCACCAAATTCATAAGTCCTCCTTTTGTGAACTGAGGAGGCTCAGTGACTTAGAAGAAATCCAATTCTCTTCAACTCCATATTTGAATCTTTCTGGAATTTTTGTCACCTAACTGACAAGGTTTAGGGAAGTATTTTCACTTAATAGGAAACTACATTTATCAATCATGTCCTAGGTGCCGAGAGTAGATGGACAAAATATACTTAAACAATTTGCAGTTACAGGAAGATGGACCCCCTGTATACATGGTGTGATTGGAAACAAGTGTGGCGTAGAAAGGCAAGAGAGATAAAGGAGGCCAGGGAAGTTTTCTAAGCTGAGGCTTGTAAGTGAGAATAGACATGAGTCCCAATGACTTGGCAACACCAGCCACTTCCTGAAGGTAAAAGAATTGGAGCAGATTAAGTTAAAGATCTCCATAGAAAATGACCCATCTTGAAGATTGTAAGAGGAAAATAAAAGGACATATATTGCTTAGACTAACAGCATTAGAACTTTTAGACATTTAAAACAAATTCTTCCTCATTAACACTTGACTAAAAATAACAATAGAAATAATATTAGGTACAGTCAGCTGTCCATATCCATGGATTCCACATCTGTGGATTCAATAAAGCACGGATCAAAACTATTGGGGAAAAAATGTGTCTGTACTGAACATGTACACGTACTTTTTCTTTGCCGTTATTCCCCTAACGATAGAGCATAATGACTATTTACATAGCATTTACATTGAACTAGGTATTATAAGTAATCTAGAAATGATTAAAATATACTATATTTTAAATGCTATGTATTTAATGTGAATATGCTGTAATATAAAATACTATTGCCATTTTATATCAGGGACTCAAAATTTTGGTATCCACAGGAAGTCCTGGAACAAATTCTCCTTGGAAACTGTGGGTCAACCATAATTTATCTGCATTTAAAATGTAACAGGCACTGTGCCTAAGCTCTATGTACATTATCTCATTTCATACTCACTACAGCTCCTTAAAGGATCATTGTCTCCATTTTGCAGATGAAGAAGTTGAGGCTAAGGGAAGTTAAGGACTAGAGCTCAGGTTAAAATCTAAGTTTGGCTCTTTAGCCTATAGTATAATTTTTATAAACTGCTCTTCTTTAATTCAAGGGACAAGTTGCTTGGTATTCTTCTTCTTGTCACACTAAGAAGGCAGAATAGACTGAAGAAATCAACAGAAGTTCTTAAAATTGAATTATTAGCGTTATCTTCCATGCTCTTTCACCCACACATGAAGAAAATATATGCACTCAGCCACTTACGGAGACAAAGAATGCTAATAAAAGATTTGTTTCTTATAATAATGTAATTTTCTTGTAGAGAGGAGAAAAAGCAACAATAAGTCAAGGATTTGCCTCTTGGCATAGCCCCAGAAAACCGTTTGGAGGGCTAAAGTGGAAATAGTTGTCTATTTACAACACATTTTTAATGCTCTACTCTTTCCAAGTGTTTTTTTTGTTTGTTTGTTTTCATTTTTCCTCCGTCTAAAAAGAAGGTTGGAAGCTTTTTTGTAAGTACATTGGGTGATGAGATCCATATCTTAGTGGATCAATGTTTTAAAGATTTGTAGGTGGCTAAATCTGTTTGTGATAGGGCTAACAGAGCAGGGAAGAAAATGGAAATTAGGCAAATACACAGCCAACCAAATGTCAAGAAATCAGGATAATTTTTCTGGCTGTATTTACTCAAGCTGCAACATGAGCCCCTCTGTGAAAATTCCATTCCTTGCGAGACACTCTTAGAGTAGTCTTCAATGTTTCCACCAGAGGGCAGTAATGTCCTCTGCTATACCTTGAGTGGCGGTGAACATTCATCAGTCGGATGGAACAGTGGGAGAGTGATTTACCCAGTCTGCATTTAGACAGGAGGGTGAATTTGGTACCAAAGCCCAAATAGAATTCAGAGCAGTGATATTACAGCAACAAACATGAGCTGCAAAGGCTTTTAAATCAAAAGTACAAACAATAATACAGTCGTCAAAGTTGATTGAATTGGGATGGTATTCTAAATTCAGAGTAGGATTAATCCTGGAAGATGCCATCAACAGTGTTCAGTGAGCATAATGGCAAAATCCTTGTGTCTCATGAAATCACAGGAAGATCATCTTTCAGACCAAAAAAGAAATAAAGATGGAACATTTCTTCTAAGATTCTCAAATATCTAAATCACTTTGCCTTGTGCCATGGGGTAGGTCTCTTGTGTCTAATTACACCTGTCTCTCTTTCCACTATTGCAGATTGGTTTAACTGGAATTAGACACTAAGATGGAGTCTGGGGTGCAAAATGCTCACACTTGGGAAAGGAGGTGGGAGAAAGCAAAACTGGCAAGGGCATGAAATTGAAAAGTGGTCCAGGCCTGGCAAAGCCTTGACCAATATGGCTAAGAGCCCTGGTGCAAGAATTGCCCACCAGTGTTCTGTGTTACATGAACCTGACTAGGTCTTTATACCCCTGCCTCACTCAGTCCTGGATGTGAGCTGCCCCAAGAAGGGCTGAGGAAGTCTCTGTAGGAGCTGTGAGATGAAGGCTATGTGGATATATTAAATGAAACTTTTCTTATTTATTACAGATTAATTCAGTTTTTGGATGTAAGATAAAGTGGGCCAAAGGGCTCTTTTCTTGTTATTCCAAAAGAGTCCTTCTTCAATGCAGTCATACTGCAATTTTTCTAAGAAATAGTTTTGTCCTATGATTGTGATGGATTTCCTTTTCCATAAAATTACATGGCTGTAAGAATGACAAAAGCTTACTCATCTCAACCTACTCAGTTTACAAATGTGGAATGTGAAGTCTATAAGAGTTCAGTAACTTATTGGCAATTACACAAGTAAGTTAGTAGCAGAGTCAGAATTCAAATCTCATTAGATTACTCAATCCAGTACTCATTCTAATTTACCAACATGTACCAATCTAGCCACACACTACTGCCAAGACTTTTTTTTTTTGTAATCAGCGACATCAATAATATACTAGCTTCTCTCAGCAATGGATGACTCAATCTGGAAATCTATTCTGCCCCCAGTTTTAGCTGTTGACATCTTTCTTTCAAGGCCAAGTTCAAATGCTGTCTCCATTCTGTTTGGTTGAATTTTCCTTTACTTGGTAAGGAAGGAGGTATCAGTTGATTCAAGTTTCTTCCTGGTTGGAAGCCAATGGAAAGCAGATTTAATGAAACTCTTCATGCGTACCATTAGTGGTGGGGGAAAACATGAGAAAATTAGGAGCAAGAGAGGGGAGGAAAATATTTAACTAAAAAGAATTCAAGTTATGACTCAAGCCCATTTTTAAAAATTATTTCAATAATTTATTAATATGAAGAAAGCACAGATTCTTTTTTATTTTATCATTTTTTTTTAGATTTCAATAGTTTTTGGGGAACAGGTGGCATTTGGTCACATAAATAAAAGTTGTTTAGTGGTGATTTCTGAAATTTTGATGCACCCATCACCCGAGCAGTATACATTGAACCCAACGTGTAGTCCTTTATCCGTCACCCCCTTCCCTCCAGTTTCCTTGAGCCTCCAATGTCCATCATATCATTCTTATGTCCTCATAGGTTAGCTCCCACTTACAAGTTGCTGCAGATGCCATCATTGTATTCCTTTTTATGGCTAAGTAGTATTACACAGTATGCATATAGCACATTTTCTTTACCCACTTGATTGATGAGCATTTGGACTGGTTCCATATTTTTGCAACTGTGAATTGTGCTGCTATAAACAAGAATGTGCAAGTATCTTTTTCGTATAGTGACTTCATTTCCTCTGGGTAGGTACCCAGTAGTGGGATTGCTGGATCAAATGGTAGCTCTACTTTTAGGTCTTTAAGGAGTACACTGTTTTCCATAGTGATTGTACTAGTTTACATTCCCACCAACATGTAAAAGTGGTCCCTTTTTACCACATCCACACCAACATCTATTAGTTTTTCTTTTTTCTTTGTGGTCATTCTTGCAGGAGTAAAGTGGTATTGCATTACAGTTCTGATTTGCATTTCCCTGATAATTAGTGATGTTAAACATTTTTTATATGTTTGTTGGCCATTTGTATATCTTCTTTTGAGAATTGTCTATTCATGTTCTTTGTCCACTTTTTGATGGGATTGTTTGTTTTGTTCTCACTGATTTGTTTGAGTTCCTGGTAGATTCTGGATATTAGTCCTTTGTTGGATGTTATAAATTGCAAAGATTTTTCTCCCACTCTGTGGGTTCTCTGCTTACTCTGCTGATTGTTTCTTTTGCTGTGCAGAATTTTTTTTTTTTTTTTTTTTTTTTTTTTTTTTTTTTTTTTGAGACAGATTCTTGCTCTGCCTCCCAGGCTGGAGTGCAGTGACACGATCTTGGCTCACTGCAACTTCCACCTCCTGGGTTCAAGCAATTTTCCTATGTCAGTCTCCTGAGTAGCTGGGACTACAGGCATGCACCACCACATCCAACTAATTTTTGTATTTTTAGTAGAGATGGATTTCATCATGTTGGCCAGGATGGTCTTGATCTCAAGACCTTGTGATCCAGCTACCTTGGCCTCCCAAAGTGCTGGGATTACAGGTGTGAGCCACTGCATCCAGCCAGAAGCTTTTTACTTTAATGAAATCCCATCTATTTATTTTTATTTTTGTTGCATTTGCTTTTTGGTTCTTGGTCATGAAGTCTTTGCCTAAACCATGTCTAAAAGGGTTTTTTAAATGTTATCTTCCACAATTTTTATGGTTTCAGGTCTTAGATTTAAGTATTTGATTCATATTGAGTTGATTTTTGCATAGGGTGAGAGATGAGGATCCAGCTTCATTCTTCTACCTGTGGCTTGCCGCTTATCCTAGTACCATTTGTTAAATCGGGTGACCTTTCCACACTTTGTTTTTGTTTGCTTTGTCAAAGATCAGATGATTATAAGTATTTGGCTTTATTTCTGGGTTCTCTATTCTGTTCCATTTGTCTATATGACTATTTGTATGCCAGTACCATGCTATTTTGGTGACTATGGCCTTGTAGTATAATTTGAAGTCAGGTGTTGTAATGCCTCCAGATTTGTTCCTTTTGCTTAGCCTTACTTTGGCTATGCAGGCTTTTTTAATGTTCCACATGAATTTTAGGATTGTTTTTTCTAATTCTGTGAAGAATAATGGTGGTATTTTGACGGAAATTGTATTGAATTTGTAGATTGCTTTTGGCAGTATGGTCATTTTCACAATATTGAGTCTGCCTATCCATGAGCATAGGGTGTGTTTCCATTTGTTTGTGTCATGTATGATTTTTTTTCAGCAGCGTTTTGTAGTTTTCCTTGTAGAAGTCTTTCACCTCCTTGGTTAAGCATATTCCTAAGTATTTTATTTCTTGCAGCTATTGTAAGAGTTTGAGTCCTTGATTTGCTTGTCAGCTTGGTACATGTTGGTGTATAGTAGAGCAACTTATTTGTGTATATTAATTTTGTATCCTGAAACTTTGTTGAATATATTTATCATTTCCATGGTCTTTTCGGATGAGTCTTTATGGTTTTCTAGATATACGATCATATCTCTAGTAACTATTACCAATTTGGATGCCCTTGATTTCTTTCTCTTGTCTGAATGCTCTGGCTAGGACTTCCAGTACTATGTTGAATAGAAGTGGTGAAAGTGGGCATTCTTGTTTTGTTTCAGTTCTCACAAGGAATGCTTTCAGCTTTTCTCTGTTCAGTATAATGTTGGCTGTGGGTTTGTCATAGATGGCTTTGATTACCTTAAGGTATGTTCCCTTTATGCCGATTCTGCTGAAAGCTTTAATCACAGGGATGCTGGATTTTTTCAAACACATTTTCTGCATCTATTGAGATAATCATGTGATTTTTGTTTTTAATTCTCTTTATGTTGTGTATCACATTTATTGATTTGTGGATGTTAAACCATCCCTGTATCCCTGGTATGAAACCCACTTGATCATGGTGGATTTTCTGTTTGATCTGCTGTTTTATTCTGTTAACTAATATTTTTTTTTTGAAGATGTTTGCATCTATATTCATCAGAGATATTGGTCTGTAGTTTTCTTTTTTTGTTATATTCTTTCCTGGTTTTGGTATTAGGGTGATATTGGCTTCATAGAATGATTTGGGGAGGATTCTCTCTTTCTTTATCTTTTGGAATAGTGTCAATAGAGGATTGTAACTAACTCTGTTTTGTATGTCTGACAGAATTCAATTGTGAAACCATCTGGTCTTGGCTTTTTTTTCTGTTAGTAACGTTTAAATTATCCTTTCAATCTAGCTTCTTGTTACTGGTTTGTTCACAGTTTCTATTTCTTCCTGGTTTAATCTAGGAGGATTGTATATTTCCAGGAATTTATTCATCTCCTCTAGGTTTTCTTGTTTGTGCATGTAAAGGTGTTCATAGTAGCCTTTAATGATCTTTTGTATTTCTGTGGTATCAGTTGTAATAACTCTAATTTTGTTTCTAGTTGAACTTATTTGGCTCTTCTCTCTTCTTTTTCTGGTTAATCCTTTCAAAGAACCAACTTCTATTTCATTTGTCTTTGGTATTTTTTGTTTCAATTTCTTTTAGTTTTCTTCTAGTCTTGGTTATTTCTTTTCATCTGCTGGGTTTGGGTTTCATTTGTTCTTGCTTCTCTAATTCCTTGAAGTGTGATCTCAGATTGTTTATTTGTGATTTTTCAGACTTTTTGATGTAGGCATTTAATGCTGTGAACTTTCCTTTTAGTATTGCTTTTGCTGTATTCCAGAGGTTTTGATAGATTGTGTCACTGTTATTGCTCAGTTCAAAGAATTTTTAAATTTTCATCTTGATTTCATTGTTAATCTGACAATAATTCAGGAGTAGATATTTAGTTTCCATGTATTTGCATGGTTTCGAGGGTTCTTTTTAAAGTTGATTTCCAATTTTATTCCACTGTGGTCTGAGAGAGTTCTTGATATAATTTCTATTTTTCTAAAATTTGTTGAGACTTGTTTTGTGGCCTATAATATGGTCTATCTTGGAGAATGTTCATGTGTTCATGTGCTGATGAATAGAATGTATAATCTGCAGTTGTTGGGTAGAACATTCTGTAAATATCTGTTAAGTCCATTTGTTCTAGGATATAGTTTTAAGTCCATTGTTCCTGTGTTGACTTTCTGTCTTGATGATCTGCCTAGTGCTGTCAGTGGAGTATTGAAGTCTCCCACTATTATTGTGTTGCCATCTATCTCATTCCTTAGATCTAGTGATTGTTTTATAAATTTGGGAGCTCCAATGTTAGGTGCATATATATTTAGGATTGTGATATTTTCCTGCAAGATGAGTCCTTTTGTCATTACATAATGTCCCTCTTTGTCTTTTTTAACTGCTGTTGCTTTAAAGTTTGTTTTGTCTGATATAAGACAAAACAAACTTTAAAGCTTGCTTTTCATGTCCATTGGCATGGAATATCTTTTTCACCCTTTACCTTAAGTTTATGTGAGTCCTTTTGTGTCAGGTAAGTCTCTTGAAGACAGCAGATACTTGGTTGGTGACTTCTAATCCATTCTGTATCTTTTTTTTTTTTTTTTTTTTTTTTTTTTTTTGAGATGGAGTCTCGCTTTGTTGCTCAGGCTGGAGTGCAGGGGCACAATCTCGACACTTACTGCAACCTCTGCCTCCTGGTTTTAAGCGATTCTCCTGCCTCACCCTGCTGAGTAGCTGGGACTACAGGCATGTGCCACCACGCCTGGTTAATTTTGTATTTTTAGAAGAGATGGGGTTTCACTGTGTTAGCCAGGATGATCTCAATCTCCTGACTTCATGATCTACTTGACTCAGCGTTCAAAAGTGTTGAGATAGCAGGCGTAAGCCACCACACCAGCACCTGGCCTTTGTATCTTTTAACTGGAGTATTTAGGCCATTTACATTCAACATCTGTATTGAGATGTGAGGTACTGTTCTATTCATTGGGATTGTTGCCTGAATACTTTGGTTTTTTTTCATTGGGTTATTGTTTTATAGGTCCTGTGAGATGTATACTTTAAGGAAATTCTATTCTATGTATTTCAAGGATTTGTTTCAAGATTTGGAGTTCCGTTTAGCAGTTCTCATAGTGCTGGCTTGGTAGTGGCGAATTTTCTCAGCATTCATTTGTCTGCAAAATACTATATCTTTCCTTCATTTATGAAACTTAGTTTCACTGGATACAAAATTCTTGTCTTATAATTGTTTTGTTTAAGGAGGCTAAAGATAGGACTCCAATCCCTTCCAGCTTGTAGGGTTTCTGCTGGGAAATCTGCTGTTAATCTGACAAGTTTTTCTTTATAGCTTATTGATGCCTTTGCCTCACAGTTCTTAAGATTCTTTCCTGCGTCTTGACTTTAGATAACCTGATGACAACATGCCTAGGTGATGATCATTTTGCAATGAATTTCCCAGGTGTTCTTTGAGCTTCTTGTGTTTGAATGTGTAGATCTCTAGCAAGACTGGGAAAGTTTTCCTCAATTATTCCCTCAAATATGTTTTCCAAACTTTCAGATTTCTTATTTTCCTCAGGAACACCAATTATTCTTAGGTTTGCTCGTTTAACATAATCCCACACTTCTTGGAGGCTTTGTTCATTTTTTAAACACTCTTTATTTTTTTGTTTTTGTTGGATTGGGTTAATTCAAAAGCCTTGTCTTTGAACTCTGAAGTTCTTTCTTCTACTTGTTTGATTCTATTGCTGACTTTCCATTGTATTTTGCATTTCTCCAAGTGTGTCCTTGATTTCCGGAAGTTGTGATTTTTCTTTTTAACTTATGCTATCTATTTTACTGGAGATTTTTCCATTCATACCCCATATCTTTTTTTTTTTTTTTTTTTTTTTTTTTTTTTAATTTGCACTCTACCTTTCTCTGATGCCTCCTTGATCTGGGACTCAAGGACTGCTGCTCAGATTCTTTTGTCCCACGGGGATGTTCCCTTGATGTGGTGCACTCCTCTTTCCCCTAGGGATGGGGCTTCCTGAGAGCTGAACTGCAGTTATTGTTATTTCTCCTCTGGATCTAGCTACCTAGCAGAGGTATCAGGCTCCAGGCTGGTACTGGGGAGTGTCTGCAAAGAGTACTATGATGTGACCTGTTATCAGGTCTCTCAGCCATGGATCCCAGCAGCTGCTCTGGTGGAAGTAGAAGGGGAGTAAATTGGACTCTGAGAGGATCATTGGTTGTATTTTTGCTAAGTGTGCTGGTTTAGTGTTGGCTGGCCTGCAGCCAGGAGATGGTGCTTCAAGACTGCATCAGCTGCAGTTGTATAAGAAGGATACAAGCTCTAGAGTCACCACTGGATAAGTATTCAGGTTTCTCAGGGAGTAAGGCCATAGAGCTCCCTAGAGATTATGGCCTTTGTCTTTGGCTTCCAGGGTGGGTAGAGAAAGACCATCAGGTGGGGACAGGGTTAGGCGTGTCTGAGCTCAGACTCTCCTTGGGTGGGGATTGCTGCAGGTGCTGTGGGGGATGGGAGTGTTGTTCCCAGGCCAATATAGTTATGCTCCCAAGCGGATTATGGATCTCTCTGCTGCATCACACAGGTCACCAGGGAAATGAAGGAAAGCCAGCAGCCACAGGCCTCACCCAGCTCCTACACAGCCTGCATCCTAAAAGACTGGTCTCACTCCTACTGTGCCCCCGCCACAGCACCGAGTTTATTTCCAGGCAGCTGGTGAGCAGGGTTGAGAACTTACCCTAGACCACAAGTCTCCCAGCTGAGAAAGCAAGATACTCACAGCTCCTCAGCTGTCCCACAGAGCCTGCAGTGGCAATCCACCTCCTTCAAAGGGTCTGTGAATTCTCTCAACTTTCCTGGTATGTTCCTGTGGTAGTTCTTGGAGCAAAAGTTCATGATGTGGGTCTCCACATGCTGCTCTGTCCCTCCACATGGCAGCTGCAAGTTAGTGCTTCCTCCTCTCAGCCATTTTTCTGATAACCGATCTCCTTAAGCCCATTTTTTCTGGGTCTCCTTAAGCTCATTTTGAGGTTTATTATGTTATACACTTGATGATGATGATGATGATGATGATGATGATGATGATGATTACCCTTAATCATGGCACTATTGGGCAGGTGCAGTGGCTCACACCTGTAATCCCAGCATTTTTGGAGACTGAGGCAGGAGGATCACGAGGTCAAGAAATGGAGACCATCCTGGCCAACATGGTGAAAGCTTGTCTCTACTAAAAATACAAAAATTAACTGGGCATGTAGTCCCAGCTACTTGGGAGGCTGAGGCAGGAGAATCATTTGAATCTGGGAGGCAAGGTTGCAGTGAGCTGAGATTGTGCCACTGCACTCCAGCCTAGTGACAGAGCATGACTCTGTCTAAAAACAAACAAACAAAACCCCAAAACAACAACAAGAACAAAAAACCCATAGCACTATTATCTTATGTTATAGATATGAAAATTGGGGCTGGGATGGTTTATATAGTTTGAGCAAATTTAGGTGGGACTTTCTTTCCTTCTTTCTTTTCCTTCTATTTATTCATTCCATCTTTTATTACATATTCATTGCCTATACTGTGTCAAACACTCCAGTGTATATATGCCTTACATTGGACTGCATTGTATAAGAAGGAAATAACCTTTTATTTCTTAAGCCACTGAGATTTGTTAGTTGTTTGTTTTTGGTTTTTGTTTTTTATAACAACCCACACCTGACTAATGCAAAAGTATTGGTCATGTCTGTCCTTGTGACTTCAAATGTTGAAAAAATTAATATATGGAATTCTTTCCTTCTAATGTGACTAAAACATTTGAGATGGTGTGGTTATGACGATGGGACTGTATGACAGCTTATTGTAGTACTCACAGTTCTAACATATTTGCTATGTGATATGTTTACTTGGAGATTAAACCACATGCCCTGTGTATTATTCAGGGTGTGTTTCTTCATTTATTTTAACCTGGTACTTTTATTCTATTTGTACTATGTACAGAACTTTGGTCTTCTCATTTCTAATCAGTTTTCTTTCTATCTCTCTGTACTCGCAATTGTTTTAGTGTTTAGTGTCTTGTTTTTCTAAGACCACCAGAGTGAGCACAAAAGAACCAGCGGGTAGGCAAGTGTAGGAGCAAAACTGCACAGTTTATTTTGGTAACCTAAGGTGTGCGGGAGAAGTCTGTCGGCCTCCGGCAAAGGAGGCCGGCAGAGTCCCCCCGCGGTGGGGCTCTTGGACAGACTTCCCACAGTCCCGACATCCCGACAGGAGTGGGGCTGCAAGAAGGCCGCGTGGCTCAATGGCAGAGAGCGGCTTTTCTAGGAGTGGGAGGGCAATAGGTGGGGCATGGGCGTGTCAGGGGCGTTCCGCAGGTGCGACCAGGTAAATCTTGGTCTCTTCGGATTGACGTCACCTGGCGCATGCCCAGTTGGTCTGCACCCTCCCAGGCGCCGGCTGCCTTTTCGCGCCCGCGGTTAGAGTTGGTGGTGAAGAAGAACCCGGAAGTGCACCATCTTGCCTCCGTTGGTCCAAACATTTAGTATAGTAGTAATTTCTAGTCTAGTAGTCTTTTTGGTCTTCCCTAAAATGTTTCTTTACTCTTTATGATTTTTTTCAGTATTATCTTCCTTACATCTTTAAGACTTTCATTAGGTAAATGTTTAACAATGCACACAATTTTTTATTGACTACACAAACACTCTGAAACTCACATTTTAATAAGCCCTTTAATGCATTGTATTAAGTTCAAAATCAGTGACACATGTTTAATATTACATGCTTAGCATGTCCCAAAATTAATTTAAAATATTAAGCCAACACATCCTCAGAAATGCATTCAATTATTTTTACTTGATAGTGTCAAATTTTATAATTTTTCATATTATCACTGGGAACTTGCCTTTTCATTGGTAGATGTGATCATCTGAAAACTGAGCTGAATCTTGGAAAAAGATAAGAATTTGGATTTTAATTGGTTCTTCAACAAGCCCTCTGAAATTAATATATGAAGAAGAAATAAAAAACTGCGAAACATTGGAAACTACAATTTCACTTACTTTTATTCTTAATAAGGCAGGAAAATAAAAGAATTACAGATATTCTGGAAGAGTAATTGTCAGAAGAGAAAGTTTCCAGAGTAAACTCCACTGACTTAGTTCATTTCATGCAGTCATTGGGTAAATTGCCACCCTGTGCTAAGCACTGGCAATACAAAGATCCGTATTATGTGTTGATCAAGGTATTTATGTATAGAGTATGGAGTCAGTGAGAGGTAGGTATGCAGACAGGCAATTACAATACAATACTTAATTTCCCTAATAGAGCAAGCCTTATACAAAGAACAAACATTTGACCTCCTTGGGAAAACAGGAACACTTCATCCAGGATGGGCCACTAATGCAAGGACTAACGGGACTTGGTGGAGAGACCAGGGCATCCAATACTGGTAAGGTACTATGAACAGCTCTGGATAAAGACAGGGAAAGCAATGAGTGCTTGGGAAATTGCAAATGATTTGGTGTGCTTGGGGAATAAAGTGAGAAGTGGATAGGATGTTGGGTGGGAAGGGTGAAGGAGGAGATGACAAAAAAGACTTAGTAGGCAATACTAGTGGAATATAAGTTTATCCTTAGGAAATAGTATGTTATTGTGTGATTTTAAATCAGGGAGTCACAGGATCAGAGTTGTGTTTTAGGAAGATCATCTGTCAGTGGTTTGCAGGATGCAAGAAGTTGCCGAGGATGATGGCTGGAGGGTAGCTTAGGGGCCAACTAGTGTTACCAGGGGTCCTTGCTCCCAGAGCTCCCAAGATGGTGGCAAGTCACTTCCAAGATGGTGGTGGGGCGCTTCCAAGATGGTGGCAAACCATGTGCTCTCTGACCTGGGGTTTTTGGTCTCACAGATTCCAAGGAATGGAATCTTGGGCCATGCATTGAGTGTTACAGCTCTATTAGCAGCCATGGATCACAGAAGAGAATCATGGAACCCAGCGACTAGTATTCATCTTGATTAGGATGAACTTGAGCACTTAGCCGTGCAGGAACAATGGCAAGTGTTTAGCCCAATCGGGAGTGGCAATGGGCTCCTTGCTGGATCAGGAGTAGAGCAAACACCCTGCGGGATCCTGAGGGATGGAAGTCAGTGGCGGGTCTGCCACAGCGGCAAACACCAGTGGTGGACGGTGAACGAAAGCTCAGCTGGAGCCATAACAAACACAGACCAGAAGAGAGTGCAGCTGCAAGATTTACTAGAATGAAAACAGAGCTCCTATACAAAGGGAGGGGACCCGAAGAGAGTAGCCAGCTCGAATGCCTGGCTTTATACACCGATCATTGTCTCTCCCACTGTACTCTCAGGTGATAGATGATTGACCGTTTCTTTATCTCCTGTTTTTGCCTAATTAGCATTTTAGTGAGCTCTCTTTACTACCTGCTTGGTCAGGTGTGAGCTAAGTTGCAAACCCCGTGTTTAAAGGCGGATGCAGTCACCTTCCCAGCTAGGCTTAGGGATTCTTAGTCGGCCTAGGAAATCCAGCTACTCCTGTCTCTCACTAGCATAGTCCATGTACAAAATGAGGGACTGACTAGGGGAGGGCCATAGAGAAACACAGAAAGGGAGGAAGATATGAAGTATTCAGGAGAGAGAATTGAGTGGATTTAGTACCTCATTAGATATAATCAATGAGGAAGGAAAAGGAGTCGAGGATAAATGTCAGGTTTCTGGCTTGGCTAATTGCATTCTCAGTGTTTTCACTCAAAGCAATAAGAA
Organism: Piliocolobus tephrosceles; assembly: GCF_002776525.5. NCBI lineage: Eukaryota > Metazoa > Chordata > Mammalia > Primates > Cercopithecidae > Piliocolobus > Piliocolobus tephrosceles. Next base: position 35,002,650 of record NC_045443.1, on the reverse strand, counting down.
ATGCAGGGTGTTGTAGACTTAACTTTGTCCATCTGCATTCATGTGTTGGAGCCCCAACCCTCAATATCCCTGGGTTTGGAGACCGGACCTTTAAGGAGGTAAGTAAAGTTAAATGAGATCATAAGTGTGGGCTCCTAATCTGGTAGGACATATAAGAGGAAGAGACACCACATTTTTCTCTTTCCCTCTTTCTCTTCCTCATTCTTCCCCCAATACTCCCTCTCTTTCTCTCTCCTCACAGGAAAGGCTAGATGTTGACACCTTGATCTTGGACCTCAAGCTTTCTGAATTGTGATAAATAGATGTTTATAATCAAGCCACCCAGTCTGTGGTATCTTGTTATGACAGCTGGACCTGGCTAATACACAGGGCATGTGGCAAGTTTAAGGGTAAGATGTCTTTCTGAAACTTTTGAATTAGAAGTTCTTTTGGAACAACTAAGGAAAGATGTCAAGTAAGCAGATGAATATATCTCTTTCAGTCAGGAGAGTTCTGGGTTGGAGATATAATTTTGTAAGTTACTGGGAAATATACATAGTAGTGGAAGCCTTTAAAATGGTTATGATGGCTTCCAGTGAACAGGCTGATTCCTTCATCTATTTAGCAAATATCTAACAAATATTTACCATATTCCAGAAATTCTGTGCAGTTAGAGACTGAATAAAACAGTAATCCCTGAGCATCTAGAACTTGGAGAAAGACAGTATACGGTAACTATGATATGAAAGCATATTATACAGAATGTTAGAATAGAATAAATGATGTAGAATAAGATAAAGTTAGCTAGGGCAAGAGGAATTGGGAGTGCTGGATTGGAGCAAGGTGAAGGTTGCACTGTTTTACAAGATAGTCAGATAAAAATGATTTGAAGGAGGGTAGGAGAACACAAGGATTTGTCTCAGTGAAAAGCATTCCAAACAGAGGGAAAAGGCGCTGCAAAGGTTCATGGCTGGGATGTGTTGACCAGGTGGTCAGTGTGGCTTGAGTGGAGTGAGTGAGAAGAGTGATGGTAGATGAAGTCGGAGAATCCACAGTAGGGTAGGTGTTCAGATCAAGGCTCCGTGTAGGCTAAGGACTTTGACTTTGAGTCAAATGTGATGTAATTGGGGATTTTAAATAGACAGTGATGATAGACTCTGCCTTATGTTTTAAACACATCACTCTGGCTACGTTATGAGAACATAGACAGCAGTGGGGCAAGTGCTGAAGCAGAAAGACTGGCTAGAAGACTATTTTGGAGTCCCAGAAGAAAGATAGATGGTGGTAGCTTGATGCACTTGCTGACTGCTGTGAGGGAGAGAAGTGATAGAATTCTGCATACATGTTGAAGGTAGAGCTAGGAGAATTTGTTTCTGGATTGATAGAGTTTAAGAGAAAGAGTCAAGCATGAAACCAAGCTTTTCAGCCTTAGTATTGAGAAGGATGGAGTTAGCTTGTACTGAAATGGAGCAGATTTCTCTTTTTGTTTTCTTTTTGGTTTCAGTGGAGGTTTGGGGAGCAGTGCAGAGACAGGGAGGTAAGGGAAGCTTCTTTTTGTTATGTTAAATTTGCATGTCCAATGCATATTGAAGTGCAAATGTGGTGAAGGTAGTTGGATTGTTTGAGTTTGAATTCAAGGAAGGAGTCTGTTCTCAAGTTACAAATTTGAAAATTATCAGTACATAGATACTATTTAAAGCCATGAGACTGAATGCGACCCCTTAAGAAGATATTACAGACTGAGAAAAGAAGAGAGCTCAGTCATGAGTCCTGGGGCGCTCTAATATTAAGAGATTGAAGAGAGAAGTGCAAAACAGAAGAAGAGATTGAGAAAGTGTGATCAGTGAGGTAGAAAGAAAACCAAAGCAGAAAAAAAAAATCCCAAGAAAGTGTGGGTCCTGGAAGCTGAGTGGAGGAAGCAGAAAAAGGATGGGGGATCAGCTATGTCAAATATAAGTCCACTTATACAATAAGGACTAGGCTGGGCGCAGTGGCTCACGCCTGTAATCCCAGCACTTTGTGAGGCCAAGGCAGGCAGATCATGAGGTCAGGAGATCAAGACCATCTTGGCTAACATGGTGAAACCCTGTCTCTACTAAAAAAGTACAAAAAAATTTAGCCAGGTTGTAGTCCCAGCTATGCAGGAAGCTGCGGCAGGAGAATGGCCTGCACACCCAGGAGGCGGAACTTGCAGTGATCAGAGATAGCACCAGGGTGCTCCAGCCTGGGCAACAGAGCGAGAATCCGACTCAAAAAAAACAAAAACAAAAACAAAAAGGACTGAAGCAGAGGTTCCCAGCCTTTCTTGGTTTATGGTTTATGTCACCCTGGATGTTTCAGTAGTTTTTTATGGGTCTCCTAGGCCAAAAGAAATACATAACAATTTTGTTTATTAAGTGGCCTTACCCCAAACATTTCATAAGTATTTTTGTCCTATCAACTTAGTAGCCATTTGGAAACCTAAAACATACAAATTTAAAGAAAAAAAATTAATATTTAATTTTATTCTAAAATAACCATAATTACTTTCTAATGAGATGTGTGTACCTGGTGGATATAGTTACTGATTTGTTTTTCTAAGACCACCAGAGTGGGCACAAAAGAACCAGCGAGTAGGCAAGGCTAAAAGCAAAACTGCAAATTTATTCTTTGGTCATCTAGCTTCAGGGACCGGAGCTGGGTTGGGGGGAGTTTCTAATACAGTCCCGACAAGAGTGGGGGCTGAGAAAGCCCACCCCGGGTGCATCTGCTGGGAGTGACTTTTCTAGGAGTGGAAGGGCAATAGGCGGGGCACGGGCATGTCGGGGGAGGGGGGCTGCTCCGCAGGTGCCACCAGGTAAATCTTGGTCTCCTCGGATTGACATCACCTGGTGCATGCCTGATTAATCTTCACCTTCCCGGGCGTCAGCTGCATTCTCGCACACATGGGAAGAGTTGGTGGTGAAGAAGAACCGGAAGTGCACCATCCTGCCTCTGTTCGTCCAAACAGTTACGAATAACGCTAAACCTTGGAACCTCTTTGAGAACTGCCAAATTAATTTCCTGTTCCACACTGGTTTTTGTACAGTCCTTAACTTTTTATGACAGACAGCAAACACCAGAAACTCAGATCTGCAACAATACGATTTCATTGAAAGGAATACAGTGCAATCTAACATTGTAATTGTGAGTTAACTTGAGCTAGTAGCTTGTGCAGAATTTGAGAGATATGTTTTCCTTGACATTTTAAAACATCCCGAGGGGTCCAGTGAGTTTGCTGGCTATTTAGAGAGCCTTGGAACCTAGAAGGAGAACTGAGGTGCCGAGAATTGACCACTGAGTTTTGCAGCCGGATTCATAGATAGGTAGACCATATATTTTATCATTCAAATAGGGATAGCACATGTGAAAATGAAAGGGTGCACTAGCATTATTAAGTGTGATATCTAAAGTAACTCAGATTGTTGGGGAAAACTGTAACTATTGACTACCTAGTAACTTAGGTGGAAAGGTGGGGTGAGAACCTTATTTGAGTGGCTTTAAGAATGAATGAGAAAAGAGAAGTTGAAGACAATGAGTACTGAAGAAAACTGAGAGTTGAGAACACAGCCTAGTATTTATGGAGCTGATGGAGGAATAAAGAGCAAAATGATAGGAAAGAAGCAAGAGACAAACCGAAAGAGAGGAAAATTGCAAGGCTGTCATATTTGATGGTATCAAATGCTAAAAGCAAACAAGATAAAACAATTGAAATGTATCCATAGGATTTGCAAGAAAGACAAGAACAGTCTTTGTCGACCTATGGGGATTATTAAGCTACCATTTATAGTTGAGGCATGTAAAGAAGAAATAGAGGCAACTAGTTCATTGTAAAGGAAATGAGTGGGGCACATGCTAGAAAGCGTCGCATGTAAGCAGGCTGAATTATCTGAAAATGTATCTCACACTTGAGAATCACCTAACATTTTTTTCTTAAGCATTTACTGTGATGCTATTGCTCATCTTTGTAACTACTTTGTAACTTTTATAAGCACTTACGATCATTGAATTTATTCCTGTGGGAAGAAAACCTCAAAAACATTTCAAGGCCCATTTAAACTCTCATCTCTTCCTCAGAGGTTTCAGAAATCCTCTGAGATTTACACTTTCATTCATTTCTTTTTGAGAATTTGTAATTTTGTTTTTGCATTTAGTCTTTTACTGATCTCTTATTTTCAAAGTGTAAGCCCGCCCTTCCCAATAGCTGTAAACATTCTGAACTTTGACCCTCCTGGCATCCATCAGGAATGTGCTATCCTCAGATTCTTGCACGGGCTGCTTATAAAGACGCCCTTCTTCTTTGCTTCAGATCTGTGTTCAAATGTCCCCTTCATAAAGAGGCCTGTCCTAGGCACACTGATTTAAATTGCAACCTGTCTGACTGATATGCTTTTGATGTCCCCTCCTAATCTCATGTCAAAATGTAATCACCAGTGTTGAAGGTGGGGCCTAGTTGGAGGTGTTTGGATTGTGGGGGCAAAACCCTCATAAATGGCTTAGTGCCATCCGCTTGGTAACGAGAGAGTTCTCTGGAGATCTGTTAGTTTGAAAGTGAGTGGCATCTCCCCCTTCTCTCTCTCTTGTTCCCACTCTTGTTATGTGATGTGCCTGCTTCCACTTCACCTTCTGCCACTAGTAAAAGCTCCCTGAGGCCTCCCCAGAAGCTGAGCAATGCCAGCACCATGCTTGCGTGGCCTACAGAACCATGAGCCAATCAAACCTCTTTTAAATTACCCAGTCTCAAGTATGCCTTTATAGAAATACAAGAAGATCCTGACACACCTTCCTTCTCTCACCCCAGTAACCTATATCTCAATCACTATTACCCTGCTCCATTTTTTCCTATAATATTTTCAAATTCTGACATATAATTACTTTTATGTTTAATGTTCATCTTCTGTGGTCCATGAAATAGAACATAATTTCCACCATGGCAGAGATTTAGGAGAAAGAGGGTGGTCTATTTTGTTCAGTGATGATCCCAACAGCCCAGTGTATAAAATATCTCAATAAGTTACTTCTTGAGTGAATAAATTTTATTTTTATGAAGCTCCTTCAGTAAGTCTCCTCTGTGGCCTCAATATCTCCTTTTTTAATTTCAAAGAACTGACTTGAATTGGTTCAAAAATCTTAAAAGTTTCCTAAATTCCCAAAGCCATGACAATTGCTTCCTTTATGTCTCAGTGGGCCGAAGCACACATTTCTGTCTAGATTGGCCAGTCAAGAGCTTTTCTTTCTTTCTTCTTTTTTTCTAAGCCTTGAATGAAATGGTTCTTGAAAATTACATGGACTACTTTCATGTTCCACATTTTTATTCAGAATTTCTTTTTAATTGACTTTTATCATTTTTATTTGTCCCTTTTGTGTCCCCTTATACTTTTCATACAGTATGCTGCCTCACAATGCTGTTTGATGACACTGGCTTAGAAAATAAAAAAGATTGTTCTTTTCTCCAAAGAAATAGAAAACTTTCCTCTATACTCCAAGGGATATACAGGAAGAATAGAAATATGAATTTGAACTATGACTAAGAGTCAGCATGTACTTTCCTGTCTCTGGAAAAAGAAAAGAAAAAAGCTGGAGAAGTAAAGCTCAGAGGCACGGTTGGGTATGGTTGAGTTAAGTAGACTACATGAAAAATAAAGACTGTCAACAGTCTTATAAAGAAAATGAATTTTACTCTTTCATGTAAGAAAAAATCCACTCATCTTTATTTTTAAAATGTCCTGAGTTGAGATAAACAATATCTATTTTTGCTATTAAAACATTCTATTTCTGTCTGATATTTTTCCCAATTGATAGAAAATTAGAAGAACACTCCTACAGAAATTCGCACTAAAATACAAAAGCACTGTCATAGCTCCTCTTTGATATTATGAATTGACTTTAACCTGATTTGCTCTCTCAATTTCTTAGGTTATTTCTGAATTTTATTTATAGTTTATTAGCATGTTAAATATTTTTTGTGGTTTTGGTTTTGTGTACATATACAATATTTTGGTCATAGTAAAAATGAAATAACTGGTATGTGTTTACTACCTCCTGATTTGCTTTCTGTCACTGGCATAAGCCTATTTTACATTGCTGTCAGGCCTACTTAGTTAATAGGATGTGTTAGCCAGTGTTTTCTGTATATACTTCAGTGGCTTTAGAGTTTTGCCGTTCAGCCCATTGCCTTTTTTAATTACTAGGTTAGAGTGGTTTTAGGTTTACAGTGAAATTAAGCAAAAAGTATGGAGTTGCCACATACTGCAACTTCTCCCCCTTCCCCTACCCCATCCCTATAATACACAGTCTGCCTCACCATCGAGATGCCCTGCCCTGAACAACTATAAGCCAATAAACTGGAAAACCTAGAAGAAATGGATAAATTCCTAGATACATACAATCTACCAAAATTGAATCATGAAGAAACAGAAAATCTTAACAGATCAATGTCAAGTAACAAAATTGAATCAGTAGTGAAATGTCTTCCATCAAAGGAAACTCCAGGACCTGATGCCATCACTGCTGAATTCTATCAAACATTTAAAGAAGAACAATCTGAACAGATCAATATCCAGTAACAAAACTGAATAAGCAATAAAATACCTCCCATCAAAGAAAAGCCTGATGCCTTCACTGCCACATTGTCTCAAACATTTAACAAAGTAATACCAACACTCTGTAAACTATTCCAAAAATTGAAGAGGAAGGAATACTTCCAAACTCAATCTATGAGGATAGTATTACCCTAATACAAAATCAGACAAGGACACAACCAAAGAAGAAACCTACAGGCCAGTATCCCTGATGTACATAGATGCGAAAATCTCAACAAAATATTAGCAAGCCAAATTCAACAGCACATTAAAAATGCCATTAACCATGATCAAATAGGATTCATCCCAGGTGAGCAAGAATGATTCGAGATTATGGAAACCTGGACAGGTGGGGTGGCTCATGCCTATAATCCCAGCACTCTGGGAGGCCGAGGAGGGTAGATCACCTGAGGTTGGGAGTTTGAGACCAGCCTGACCAACATGGAGAAACCCCGTCTCTACTAAAAATACAAAATTAGGTGGGTGTGGTGGTGCACTCCAGCCTGGACAACAAGAGTGAAACTCTGTCTCAAAAAAAAAAAAAAAAAAAAAAAGAATATGGAAACCAATAAACCCGGTTATTTCAGTAGGCATGGAAAAAGCATTTGGGAAAATTCAGTCTCCCTTTATAATAAGAACTCTCAGCCGGGCGCGGTGGCTCAAGCCTGTAATCCCAGCACTTTGGGAGGCCGAGACGGGCGGATCACGAGGTCAGGAGTTCGAGACCATCCTGGCTAACATGGTGAAACCCCGTCTCTACTAAAAAATACAAAAAGCTAGCTGGGCAAGGTGGCTGGTGCCTGTAGTCCCAGCTACTCGGGAGGCTGAGGCAGGAGAATGGCGTAAACCCAGGAGGCAGAGCTTGCAGTGAGCTGAGATCAGGCCACTGCACTCCAGCCCAGGCGATAGAGCGAGACTCTGTCTCAAAAAAAAAAAAAAAAAAAAAAAAAGAACTCTCAAAAAATTAGGTATAGAAAAAAATGTACCTCAACACAGTACCATAGCTAACATCATACTGAACAGGGAAAAGTTGAAAACTCTACCTCTAAGATCTAGAACAAGACAAAGATACCTACTTTTACCACTTTTATTCAACATGGTACTGGGAGCCCTAGCCAAAGCAATTAGACAAGAGAAAGAAATAAAGGGCATCCAAATTGGAAAGGAGAAAGTCAGATTGTCCCTGTTTGCAGACAACATAATCTTATAAAAAAAAAAAAAAAAACCCAAAAGACTCTTCCAAAAACTATTAGAACTAACAAATTTGATAAAGGTACAGGATACAAAATCAACATATAGAAATCAGTAGCATTATATACACCAAAAGTGAACTATATGAAAAAGAAAGCAAGAAGGCAATCCCATTTATAACACCTATAAAAAATACATAGGAGTAAATTCAGCCAAGGAGGTGAAAGATCTCTACAATGAAAACTATAAAACATTGATGGAAGAAATTGAATAGGGCACAAATAAATGAAAAGATATTTTATGTACAAGAATCGAAAAAATTAATATTGCTAAAATGTCCATATCACTCAAATAATCTACAGATTTAATGCAATATCTATCAAAATACCAATGACATTCTTCATGGAAATAGAAAAAAACAATCCTAAAATTTATATGAGAACACAAAAGACTCCAAATTGCCAAAGTAATGTTGGGCAAAAGGACAAAAACCTGGAGGCATCACACTACCTGATGTCAAAATGCACTACAAAGCTATAGTAACCAAACAACCTGCTATAAACATAAAAATAGACACATGGACCAATGGAATAGGAGAGAAAACTCAGAAATAAACACACTGACTTATAGCCAACTGATTTTTGACAAGGCACCAAGAACACACATTGAGGAAAAGACAGTCTCTTCGATAAGTGTTGCTAAAAAACCTAAATATCCACCTGTAAAGAATGAAGCTAGATCCCTATATCTCACAATCTATAAAAATCAACTCAAAGTGGATTAAAGACATAAATGTATGACCCAAAAACTATAGAAGAAAACATAAACATAGAGGTAATGCTTCATGACATTGATCTGGGTAAGGATTTTTTGGATAAGAATTCGAAAGCACAGGCAACAAAAGAAAACACAGCACAGGCAACAAAAGAAAACACAGACAAATGGAATTACATTAAATGAAAAAGTTTCTGTACAACAAAGGAAACGATCAAGAGAGTGAAGAGACAACCTAAAAATGGGAGAAAATATTTGCAAACTATGCATTTGCCTAAGAGGAGTTAATATCCAGAATATAAAAGGACTTCAAACAATGCAACAGCAAATAGCAAATAATTTGTTTTTAGGCGGGGTATGGTGGCTCACTCCCATAATCCCAGCACTTTGGGAAGCCAAGGCGGGTGGATCACAAGGTCAGGAGTTCGAGACCAGCCTGGCCAGGGTGGTGAAACCCCGTCTCTACTAAAAATACAAAAATTAGCCGAGCAGGGTAGCAGGTGCCTGTAATCCCAGCTACTAGGGGAGGCTGAGGCAGGAGAATTGCTTGAGACCAGAAGGTGGAGGTTGCAGTGAGCTGAAATCGCACCACTGCACTGTAGCCTGGGTGACAGAGCAAGACTTTGTCTTAAAAAAAAGAAAAAAAAATTTTTTTAAATGAGAAAAAGGCTTGAATAGGTATTTCTTATAAAAAGACATGCAAATTGCTAAGAGGTATAGAAAAAAATTCTTAATATCAGTAACATGTTGCTGTTGCTCCACATCCTTGTCATTTTGTGGTATTAGAGCCCATCCCTTAAACATTTTTTTTCTAGTTTATTATGTTAGGATTTTCAGAAAATAATGAAGCCTCAAAAGCTAGAGATCAATTAGTTAATATTTTTTCTTTTTAGGGGTGACAGAGAGAGACAGGAAGGGAGAGATGAGAAGGGAGAGGGTGGGATGGGATAAGGAAAGAGTGGAAAGAAATGGGAAGGAAGGAGAGGAGAGGAGACGGATGAGAGAGTTCTTCTTTTCTTTATAGAATTTCTTAGTTCTGGGGTTTCCTTGGTATCTTGTTGATATGATTCAGCTCTGGGTTCCCACCCAAATCTCATCTTGAATTGTAATTCCCTTGTGTTGAGGGAGGGACCTGGTGGGAGGTGATTGAATTATGAAGGTCCTTTCCCCCATGCTGTTCTTATAAAAGTGAGTGAGTCTCATGGAATCTGATGGCTTTATAACTGTTTGGTAGTTTCTCCTTAACTCATGCTTCTCTCTCCTGCCACCTTGTGAAGAAAGTGCCTGCTTCCCCTTCATCTTCCATTTTATTTAAGTTTCCTGAGGCCTCCCTAGCTATGTAGAACTCTGAGTCCATTAAACCTCTTTCCTTTGTAAATTACCCAGTCTCTGGTATTGCTTTATAGCAGTGTGAAAACGTACTAATACACTTGCAGGCCATTCCTGGAAGAGAAAATGTACTCACAAGATTAATAACCATGAAGAATAGTTTGAAAAGGATGGACAATAAACAAATGCCTAGATTTTTAGCTCTATGTAAGCAAAGTTTAATAGCACTTATTTAGCAATATTCAATTAGAACTATATACTTCATGGTACATTTACTTCTTCTACTGTCTATTTTTTACCTTCTACTTTTATAGCACTCAAATTAGATAAGAGCCTTTCACCATATCTAGTACCACCAATATTCAAGATTGATCTAGATATTCAATATATATATATATTGAACCCATTACCTCCCTGTGCATTCTTGACTTCTTGAAAAGTTGCTATTGTTAACATAATTAATAATAATAAACATGTCATTTATCTCACAAACCAAATAATATAAAGCTTTCATTTTGCAATCTCCTTGCAATGTGAATGTATCACTTTTATAGTGCCCAAATTCTAAATTGTACTAATTGGAGGGATTTTGCTAATTGAATTACAAATACTGAGTTGGAAAATTCATGATAGTCAAGGCATCTGTTTCCCACCTGAGGCCCAAACCTAAGCACTGTCTTTAGCAGACTCAAAGGCCCTAACATGCAGAGTGATGCCTATGAACATCCAGAAGCCTTAGAGTTTTTATTTGGTGATTCATAAATCCACAAGGGTGTAAAAAGGGGTTCCCATTGGTTCATCAATCAAAGGTGACAATAGCATCTACTTAATTTCTGGTAATAAAAATGAACAAATAAACAAGTTGCTAATAATTTTGTACCATTTTAAATTGAAACAATGCAGAAGTCTCTGTATTGACTGAATGTACACCATGAGTTGGAAGGAAGTCAAGATCAGAGGAGAGGAGGTGGCATGCTAAAGACTTGGATGTTCCAAGTTACTACTCAGCTAAAGAGTAGCATTAGTATTTTAAAGTTTTTAATATTTAAATTATCACATATTGTTTATAGTCACTAATGGTTACTAGTTCAAGCCAGAAGCAAAAGGAATACAGATGCTAGAATGGAAAACAAAATCAATGAAGACTGAAATGGTGATAATTCTTTAAATTCACCTAAAGAGGATATTTCCCAGATCTGTATCTTGCATGTATCAGATCAAATTATTCAAACTTCAATAAATCTCTTACACTTCAAGAAACAATGCTAAAAAGAGAAAATGTATTGTTAATAGATGATTTGGGGTTTTTTTGGGTTATATGGGAATAAATATTTTCTGTAACTGCAATGCATTACTTGAACATAAATGTTATTTTTAAAAAGCCTACAATCCTCTCTTCAGAAATATTTTTCAAAATATGTTTTAAAAATAAGTCGTAAAATTTAATTTTATGTAAGTATAATCTTAATAACACCATAATGTATACACGCACTAAGTTAACTAAAAATACACGAAGACTTTAGGCATGGAAATTTGAAGCTCTAATCAAGGACATGGAAAACAATCTGGAAAAATGGAGCGACATCCCATGCACTTAGATGGAATGACAATATTATAAAAATGTCACTTCTCCCCAAATTAATCTATAAGTTAAGTGCAGTTATAAACTTTTCTGTTGGATTTTTGAAGAACTTAATGAAAACCCTCTCAAGTTTATTTGGAAGGATACATATCCATGAACTAAGTTGTCTTTAAGAAGGAATGTACAAGCTTGCCCTCCCAAGTTGCCCTTTCTTTTTTTCTGCACTATATATATGCATATCATATACATATATAAATAGTAAAATATAATAATATGGTTTTGTCTGAAAGAAGCAACTAAAGGTTTTAAGAGTATTTTAAGAAAACCAATTCACTAGAAGCTTTTAGATGTGATATGTTAAACATAATGGAAAAGGGATAACTTTACATGCACCTCAACTTAGAGTCATAGCATGAGCTCTAAAGAACTTGCAGCTGTTCTAATTAGGCAAATACTATTTTGGTCACAAGAATCAGCTTGTATTGTGCCTGTATTTCCTTAGCTAAACTAATAAAGCATCTTTGGTTTGGACTGAGGTCTACTTAGTTTACTCTACCTCTGTTTTCACCTCATTAAACAGTGACAAGCTTGACTTTCACATTTAGGTGTGAATTGCCACAGTTTTGATTTGCTAACTAGGACCTACTCTAAGTGAGAAATTTCACTGAGTGATGTCCCCTGAAGTATCAAGTTCTCACCTAAACTAATGAAGTGCTTAATTAATGAAGCTGCCAATAGCAATTTCTTTTTGTAAAGCATTGTATGCTGTTAGACCATTAACCGCGCTAGAAAATTGATTTGTTTTTCTAAGACCACCAGAGTGGGCACAAAAGAACCAGCGAGTAGGCAAGGCTAAAAGCAAAACTGCAAATTTATTCTTTGGTCGTCTAGCTTCAGGGACCGGAGCTGGGGGAAGGGGGGCGGTTTCTAATAGAGTCCCGACAAGAGTGGGGGCTGAGAAAGCCCGCCCCCGGCGCATCTGCTGGGAGCGACTTTTCTAGGAGTGGAAGGGCAATAGGTGGGGCACGGGCATGTCGCTCCGCAGGTGCCACCAGGTAAATCTTGGTCTCTTCGGATTGACATCACCTGGTGCATGCCTGATTAATCTGCAACTTCCCGGGCGTCAGCTGCATTCTCACACACACGGGAAGAGTTGGTGGTGAAGAAGAACCCGGAAGTGCACCATCCTGCCTCCGCTAGTCCAAACAGTCCAACCTTTTATTGATAATAGTGATAAAGGGGCGCCGTGGTCTGTCTGGCTACTTCCTGCTGTTAAGGGGCGTCGTTAAGGTCGGGGCCCAAGGTTGGTATTTGGACGGATGAATGAAGAATAAAATAAGGCACAGTATTAGTATAGGAATGAGGAATGAAAGCATTTGTTGGAATATGGGCAAAACCCAGAAGGAAGGTCCTGGCAAGGTTGGGGAGTATGAGATAGTTAAGAAAATTTAGTAAGTTTGAGGCGAGTGGGGGAAAGCCAAACTGATTTCCACTGATTGCTTTCGGTAGGGGCCCTTTTTAGCTGGGAATGAGGAACAAGTGCGCAAAGTAATTGTTGGCCAGGCAGCAATTAAGGAGTGGACTTTTTTCGTGGAGTGGATGGCTTTCCACTTACTCCTACTACAGAGATATTGGATGGAAGGCTAGGTCCAGAGAAGGACGGCAAAACACAATAGGTAGCCTCGCTGTTGATTAAAAAATTAATTGTCTTACCCCCTACCAGGAGAGTTACCCGCGGCTTGGCGAGGGTGATGGGGGTCCCCGAGTCTCGGCACCTTGAGTTGTCGTCGTCGTCCAGATGTAGGAGCTGGAAGGAGCTCCCAGGATCCTGGGAAAGGGGGTCACGTGGAGGCGCGGCACCTGTTCTCAGGGTGGGGCAATCAGACTTCCAGTTTCCTCCCTGCTGGCAAGCAGGGCAGGGGGTTGCTGGTGGATGAGGGTTAGGACATTCACTGGCCTAATGTCCTGATGCCTTGCACTTATAGCAAGGCTGCGTTGGGGCTCGGGGACCCTGCGGACACCTGTTGGCATAGTGTCCTGCCTTGCCGCACTTATAGCAGGCTCCTTTCGCAGCCTTGGAGTCTGTGGGGTGTGTGCTCTCTGGTCTGGGGTTATGACTGGGCTGTAAACCTGAAAGCCGCTGCTAGGAGCTGTAACTCAGCCGTCTCCTCTCTGGAGCTATAGACCTTAAAGGCTAATTTAACCAGGTCTTGTATTGGTGTCTGAGGACCATCCTCTACCTTTTGAAGTTTTTTTTTTTTTTATGAATGTCAGGAGCTGATTGAGAAATGAAATAAGATGCCAAAATGGTGGCCCCTGTGGGGGAGGCCGGATCTAACCAGGTATACTGGGTTAGAACCTCAGTCAGTTTGGGGTAGAGGTTAGAATAACCTGGAGGTCATGCCAAGTTAAGTCATAGGCCTGACAAAGGTGTCTAAATTCCTTTATGTATATGGTAGGATTAGCTGAGAAATCACCTAAACGCTTCTCAATTTTGGAAAGATCGGCCAATAAAAAAGGGACATGTACTCTGACTACCCCCTCCGCCCCAGCCACCTCTCACAAAGGTGCTAACACTGTAAGAGGGTGTGGGCAGAGATAGGGGACTCAAGACAGCCAGTTGGGGGCCCCAAAGGAAGCATGGGACCGAGTGGATTACTAGTAGATAAGGAGGAGGAAGGAGGAGTCTGGGCAGGAAGGGAGGGGGTGGAGAGAAGGAGGAGTATAGGGACGAGAGCTTGAGGCCCAAAAGCCTTGTATGTAATTAATTTCGGACCACTTGCCTAGCCGCTGGCAGAAATTGCTGAGGTCGATCACGCCACAGTGGAAAGGAAAATTAACCGCTTCCTCCTAAGGTCTTGTTCGAGCTGTAAGGTTTTTAAATTGGCTAGGAGGCACCCTAAGGGGGTGCTCTTTGGAAATTTGGACTGGGGGTTTCCCATTTGTTTCCTCTTTACTTACACAATGGACACAATGGAAATGGAAGTGGATCTCTGCCTGGCTTCAAAGCGTCCTTTGGAACCAGCAGAGACAGACTGGAGGCTCTTGAAGCCAAGGTGGAGATTACCTTCAGGCGGACGTCTCCGTCCTGAACGGGTCTCCGAGCCACATGGTGGCTCCAAATGGACCTCAGACCTGCGCAGGATTTTGGCCGAGGGAGGTAAAGAGGAGACAAGGGCACTTACCCCAGAGAGGCCGTGAGAGTGAGGGAAGCGGGTCTCAGGTCCTGGTCCGTCTGCAGTGTGGAAGCAGGAGGAGATTCCTCAATCCCTAGAGGCCTGAGGAGGGGTCTCCTCCCGGGTCTTCGGCACCAACTGATTTTTCTAAGACCACCAGAGTGGGCACAAAAGAACCAGCGAGTAGGCAAGGCTAAAAGCAAAACTGCAAATTTATTCTTTGGTCATCTAGCTTCAGGGACCGGAGCTGGGGGAGGGGTGGGGGGTGGAGTTTCTAATACAGTCCCAACAAGAGTGGGGGCTGAGAAAGCCCACCCCTGGCGCATCTGCTGGGAGCGACTCTTCTAGGAGTAGAAGGGCAATAGGTGGGGCACGGGCATGTCGCTCCGCAGGTGCCACCAGGTAAATCTTGGTCTCTTCGGATTGACATCACCTGGTGCATGCCTGATTAATCTGCACCTTCCCGGGCGTTAGCTGCATTCTCACACACATGGGAAGAGTTGGTGGTGAAGAAGAACCCGGAAGTGCACCATCCTGCCTCTGCTAGTCCAAACAAAAATAACCTTGCTTTTTTTTTGTGCTAGATCCCATTCTCCTTAACAAATAAGTCCACCATTTGAAATTCTTTGCCTTCATAGTTCCTGGCTGAAGGTCATTGAAATAATAGCCTTTGTGGAGTCCTTTTTCTTTTAACCAGGGATTATTTTGTGATTCAAATTGTACTTTATATACAGTGACAGTACTGCTTCTAGGATTTCTAACTAAAGATTGTGGAAGAAATAAAAAACAAAGTAACTTTCTCAATAGAAAGCCTTCCTTTCCATTTTTCTGATTAGAAATGAGAAATATATACTCACTATTATGTTTTTAGAATGGACATTCAGGTTGGGCACAGTGACTCACACCTGTAATCCTAATACTTTGGGAGGTAGAGGCAGGAGGATTGCTTGAGGCCAGAAGTTTGAGAAGCTGGGGTAGTACAGTGAGACAACATCTCTAAAAAATAAAAGTAAAAATAAAATAAAGTGGGCATGGCAGTGTGCAACTGTAGTCCTAGCTGCTAGGGAGGCTAAGGTAGGAAAATCACTTGAGCTCAGGAGTTGGGGTTTAATGAGCTATACTTGTGCCACTGCAATCCAGCCTTGGCGACAAAGTGGAAAAAAAGAGAAAAAAAAAAGTGCATTCAGTGAAAATCACACACAAATTTATGAATTTGAGATGTTGTAAAGTATTCCACAATGTATTATAAATATTTTTCCATGTTATTAAAAGTGTTCAGGCCAGGTGCCATGGTTCACACCTGTAATCCCAGTGCTTTGGGAGGCCGAGGCAGGAGGATCACATGAGCTCAGGAGTTCCAGGCCAGCCTAGGCAACATAGTAAGACCTAGTTGCTACTAAAAATTTAAACAAACAAACAAACCAAATCTAGTTTTGGTCGTATTTGGAGGTGGGAGCTACTTGGAGGTGGGAGCTACTCAGGAGGCTGAGATAGGAGGATCACCTGAGACTGGAAACTATTTAGCTATTTTTTTACTCTTGTAATTAATGTTGTAACAAGCAATGAAAACGTTTCTTTATGGCCTCTTTACTGAGGTGAACAAAAGAACAACCTGCAGGCTGGGTGTGGTGGCTTACACCTGTAATCCCAAAACTCTGGGAGGCTGAGGCGGGCGGATCATAAAGTCAGGAGTTCGAGGCCAGCCTGGTCCATATGGTGAAACCCCATCTACCAAAATTTCAAAAATTAGCCAGGCGTGGTGGTGGGAGCCTATAGTCCCAGCTACTCAGGAGGCTGAGGCAGGAGAATCACTTGAACCTGGGAGGCAGAGATTGTTGTGAGCTGAGATCGCACCACTGCACTCCAGCCTGGGCAACAGAGTGAGACTCTGTCTCAAAAAACAAAACAAAACAAAATAAAACAAACAAACACAAAAAACAAAGAACAACCTGAAATGTGCACTATTTGTGGGAATGGGAGACAGTGTTTCTAATTGTAATTGTAGCTATAGCATGTAACTACAATATTTAATAGTTACAAGGAAGCTAGTACTTCATTGGTTTAAGGTGAAACATTTTGACAGACATAATACATATACCCATTCAGACTCATTTGTAATTTTGCAAGAAATCATTAATCAATCTATCTCTTATTACTGCCTAGCAAGAATGAGGCAGCAGGACATGGAACTGGTAATTATGACTGGAAGAAAGTTCTGGAACATTGGTTGCCCCAAGGTAGATAGGTCAATTAAGTCCTCAAGTTGGGACTTTAGATAGACACAGGAGAAGTAAATGACTGAAATGGAGGATTAGAGGAGTACTTTTGGAAGATAAATGTACATCATAAACCACATGTATGAATAAATCACATCATAATAAAAACTACTTTGTGAATGATTGGAAAATCAAAGAGGCTTTTAACTTAAACATTAGTAACTTTCAATATTGTAAGTTGGTAATATTATGGCCCTAATTAATTTTTAGGATTAAGCCATCTTGCCGGTGTAATAAATATTTGTTTGGTTTGTCAGATGTTAGCTATGGTCTGAACGTTGTTGTCTTCTTAAAATTCATACTTTGGAGCCTAAATCCATTGTGATAGTGGGGCTTTGTTCCCCCAAATTCATTAAGTCGTAAGGGCTCTACCCTCTAGTCAAGAGAGTGGAATTGTGCCCTTATAAAAGAGGCCCCACAGAGCTCCCCAGATCCCTCCCCCATGTGAGGATACGCACCAGGGCACCGTCTATGAAGTCCTTACCAGACATCATATCTGCGGGAACCTTGATCTTGGTTTTCTAACCTCCGGAACTGAGCAGTAAATCTGTTTTTTAATAAATTACCTAGTCTAAGTTATTTTGTTATAACAGCCTAAATGGACCAAGAACTCTTCCCACTCAAATAAATAAACATATATTTAAATATAATATGTATAAAATATGTCATATATATTATTTTACATGTATATAATTTACAAATATATAAATTATACATAAATATATATAATTACATATATATTTAAGAAATTACATATATACTCAGTTTGCAACCATATATGAGTAAGGTGCAAGGTGGCTTTGATAGGAGGAACTCTGTCAAATAGGTGTTCTTAGCTTGTTGGTCCTGGAATCATTGAATATATTTTGACTCAAAAAAAGATTCGACTTCTTGGTATATAGAGTATTATTTGGGGAATGACTGTCAATGAGTTCTGTGAATAATTTGACTTGGAAAAGGGGAATACTAGAGTTGTTGGTTAAAGTTTGACTTGAAGTTTAGTAAAGTTTATTATTTATATCTGTGACTGGGGAATAGAATAAAAGATCCATTGTGGAAAATTTGCCTTTCTGGATCAGCCTGGCTTATTTCACTTAGTATAATGTCCTCCAGGTTCAACTATGATATCACAAATGACAAAATTTCCCTCGTTTTTAAGGCTGAACAGTATTCCATTGCGGTTATATCCCTGAATTTCTTTATTCATCCAATGACAGACACGTAGGTTGCTTTCCTATCTTAGCTGTTCTGAATAATGCTGCAGTGAACATAGGAGTGCAAATATCTCTTTGGTATTCTGATTTCAATGCATTTGAATATATACCCAGAAGGGGAATTAATGGATCACATAGTAATTCTATTTTTAGTTTTCTGAGGAACCTCTATATTGTTTTCTATGAAGGCTGTATTAATTTATGTTTCACACTTCCCCAGGGGAAATGCACCACATCCTCACCACATCCTCGCCACATCCTCACCAACATTTGCTACCTTTTATCTTTTTGATAATGGCCATTCAAACAGGTGGTATCTCATTGTTGATCACATTGTACCCCGTAAAGATACACAGTTATTTGTCAGTTAAAAATCAATTAAAACAAATTTAGTGGCCAGAGAGGATTAGACAGTATATTGAAAGACAAGTCTGGAAAGAACATTGCTAAGTTTGCAGAAGTGAAGTAAAACATGTTTACTGAGATCCTGCAGGACAATTTTCAAAAGAAGCCTTAAGCCATGGTAGTGATTGAAGCAGATTGAGGTCCCTCCCTTTCTCCCTCCTTCCTTTCTCCCTTCCTCCCTTTGTCAATACTCCCATATATTGAGGTGTGGGTATAGATCAGTGGATAGTTAAGTCATTTTTCCAGTTTGATTATTTCTCTACGTAAAATATTTAAGTTCAATAAAGTGTTAAGTTGACACCTTTATCTTTCTGCTGCCCTCAGAGGGTGGAATTTATGAGAGACACAGGCTTTCTCAATCTCAGCATAAAGAGCTGCTCATCACTCATCACTAAGTAGCAATAGGGATTGTGGGGTGGGGGTAGGAGGACGTAAGTACTGAGGCTAGGCTGCTGTTGAATTTGCTATACTTACTGAAGACTCTCGGATCTATGGACTTCTGTTTATGCTCCCCTCTGGGAAAGTGTGAGAGTGACTGACTTAGATGACGTTTCAGAAAAAGTATTAAAAGAAAAAAACAGCAAATATTGCAGTGGATTCTTCGTTGGAAGTTAGATTTTGTGGATTGTCCCTTTTGTTCAGTAGGATATGCATTTACACATGCTTCTAAGCATGTTCCGCTATATCTGTTCCTCTATCTTTCCCCTCTACATTGGAAATTTGTAATGGAAATTGTAATTTATGTTAAAATATAGTCCCTTATTTCATTAGGAGTTGGCAAATGACGACTTAGCTTACTTTCAGTCACTGTCATTTCTTATTTGCTAAAATATTGACCATTTTTCTGAAAAAAATTCAATCAATATTTTAAAAATACCAACAGCTTTAACCTACTATTAGATGTAGAGGTAATAGGAAAATCCCAGGCATGAAATGGAATTTGAGTCTGGCTAGAAATGCATTGATTTCATGTTACTATAACCCAATTAAACCCCCTGTGGATTGGCAAAGCTGTACCTTGTTGGCGTGGATCTCCTGTATCCTCCCGCTGCTCCTGGGGCTTTCTGTTCATGACACTTATCATCCTGCTTTGTCTGGGAGGACAGGATTTGTGTCTGTCCTGTTCATGTTATGTCACCAGTACCTAGGCAGCATCTAGTCTATAGTAGTGCTCAGTACATATTTATTCAATGAATAGATTTACTACCTTTTAAAAATATATTTCCTGAGCAGAAATTATAACTAAGAAATATCTATAATGGAAGTATACATAAATGTGATGAAAAAGTTTTTTGAATTATGTAAGGATTTGGAAAAAGAGAAACTTATGTGTACACATATGTGTGTGTGTGTGTGTGTGTGTGCATATACATCCCTCCCAGATTTATTATATTGTTCAAATGCACATGATAAATAAAAAAATACCTGTCACCTCTCTCCCTCCCCATTTCTCCATCAACTAACCACTGGTATATTAAGGATGACGTTGAAGCTGTTACTGATTTAGCTCTGACCTTCTTTCCCTATATCTGTTGTATTATGAGATCCAGCCATTTTCCTTATTAGACAGCCTCCTGAATATTCCATTTCAATATCTTTCTTATTTAGATTTAATATCCAGAATGCTCTCACAAGCAGTTTTTCTACTTAAATATGCTGAACCCTAGAAATTGACGGATGCTTGTGATCTGTATGTCAATGTGAAAAATGAATGGCACAGCATATTAGGATTTCTATTTATATAAGCTTAAAATAGCAGTTCACTGTTAACATGTTTGAAAAATATGGTGCCTTCTATAATCAGCATAATCTGTTAATGAGATTGTCAAAAAGGGGTGATTATAATCAAGTTAGTAAATATGTGCCACAGTAAATATTTAAGAAATTGAATTTTTATTGTAATTGGAGTTTTAAGATAAATTATTTTAATAAACTTTTGAGGAGGAACCTGATTTGTCCTTAGGGTTTCAAATTATCAACTGTGATATAACACAGTCTACAAAGATTGCAAAACCATATAATTCTTTATCCTTAGGAATTAGAGAGGGTATTGCCATTAATTAAAGTGGATCACAGCATAGATTTATTTTTATGCATCTGTTCCTTTCTTTGAATGTATTAAGTAAATAAAAAATAAATAGTTAAAATATATAAGTACAGCTGGGAATCTTAAGCATACATCTAGGATATGGATAAATTAGTATACGTGTACATATGTAAACTTTTCTTATCCAGTGCGAAATAGCACGGGAGCTAGACATTTATGAAAATGTTAAGTTTATGACAGGAAATTTGAACAAACTCTTATTGTGCGTCATCTCTTATTTTAACTTAAAAAACAATTATAATTACATATATAATATCATAGATAAAAGCACATTCCTAGGAATATTCCTAACTTTCAACGAATAATGAAGATTTTCAAAAATTCTTTTTTGCAAATACACTGAATTTGACTCTAACACATATTTAAAATTTTAATAAAATATACACTGTGAATAATTGTAGTTAATGTTCCTGACCATTTCCTACTTTGTCACACTGCATATAAATAATCTAAGATTTTCTTGTGTCTAAAGTTTTCCCATTCTGTCTGAATCTTAAATATTCTATCTCATTTTCCCCATAAAAGAAAATTAATTTCTTATATATTATGTCTCACTTTTTAATTTAAAAATATGGGTACCATATATATATGAGTTTGACAAGTTTTAAATATGTAGAAGTTTTTTAATTAAATAGTTTACTACATTTCCAAAATATCTAATTGAAAAGTGGCTAAAAATCAAGTTTCTTGATTTCATTTGTACTATTTACATGAACATTTCACATTATTCACTTGAAAAGTAGTGCTGTAAAGTGGCAGTGTATGATAGACATGTGGGTCGTGCTTTTCAAGAGCCCTGGTTGGGTCATTCAGATGATAAAACCAGGATGATTGGTTTGCCAACAATAGTGTTCAACAGGATGATAAATGTGGTGCTCTACTTACTGAATTTTAAAATATCTCTACCCTATGGGATGTATCTTTCCTTTACAGAAGCTCTCTTGTATGTCCTCATGTTATAGAGGGAGAGGGATTAGGTGATACACTGTTGTCTCTGTAACCAGGGACTCTGTGTTCTCAAGGCATGTTCCTGTCAAAATCGTTGTAACTTGAGCTAGAAACAGAGACAGTGCTATGACACAGCAAACATGCAGAAGTCTTCCTACCCACATTTCAACAACCCCATTGAAATCACTGGGACTCTGAGCTTCTCTATTCTATTCTGAATTCTGCTGTGTCCAGGCAGAATTTGCCATAAGGAACCAAGTTCTCAGGAAGCTACCAGTGGAAGTATCAATATATTTGCCAACAGACTCAGTTTCCCACTTAAGGTGATTAAGAGATTTTTATGTAAAATTCTGAGAGACAACAAGTTTGGCTTTGAAAAACTTCTCTTGTACTTTTCACTAATGTTTGATGTTAACTGCCCCCTTCCCTTCCCTCATGACCAGATTCCAGGCTTCCTGTACAGATTATTAAAACGCCAATCAGCTGGTGTGAATGAACTAGCAGAGGGTCCTTTTACTTCTCCGAGGACCCTTCCTTTCCACTTAGGGAAAAATTTAAACTTTTCCTTTTCCCTTTCTTAATTTAAAAATTACTTCTAGTAAAATACAACTCCTCGTCCTTGTAATCCTAAAGCTGAGACTTCCTGGTTGGGAGAAAACATTTTTTGCTATGGCTTGTTAGTGTGAGGGAAGGACACTGGAAGACAAAAACAAACAAACAATAATAAACAACAACAAAAAGGCTTATCATCTTGTGACTTTGGTTAGCTTGAGTGGCCCTCTAAGTAAACTCTTCTAACCCTAACTATATGGCTCCCACATTCCAAGCCAAAGCACAGTGACTGAATTGTCAACAAGAATAGCTTAAAATACCCTAAGAATTGGAATTTTCAAAGTTTTGAAAGAAAAAATTATAATCCATTTGCAACTTTGGTTACCTTGTTCTTAAATCCCTTAGTAGCTCAAGGGACCTAGATCATGTCAGATGAAAAAGTGTCTGATTATTCATTGATATTTGCATTCTTAGGCTATTGTTATAACAATGATCCTCATCTCACTCCCCTGAAATAGACAGAGTAGGTATTATATCCATTTTACGGAGAACAATACTTGACTCATAGAGATTAAATGACACACCCAGACTGTCACAGCCAAGGGAGCGCTAGATTAAACCCTAGGCCACCTGTATACTAATCTCATGTCTTTCCATTAAATGGTAGTGCCAGCCACTGGTAATGTTGTGAGAAAAACTTCAAGGAGTCCTTCTTGGCCTGGGTTATACTTCATGGCTCTGTAGAAAAAATTCAAGGCCAAAACAATTTATTCAAATTGTTCTGTATAAATACATCACATTCCATGAACAAATATCACTTTCCTGGGACAGTGAAGGCTGTAAGACTCCTCCATTTTTGTTCCATGGTTCTGGCAGGTGAGTAATTTATCTTTGGATAATTTTTAACACTTTTAAAATCAAAATTAGTACAAAATTTAAAAGAACTAGTAGGCTGTGCGCTGTGGCTCACGCCTGTAATCCCACCACTTTGGGAGTCTGAGGTGGGAGGATCACGAGGTCAGGAGTTCATGACCAGCCTGACTAATATGGTGAAATCCCGTCTCTACTAAAAATACAAAATTTAGCTGGACGTGTTGGCGTGCACCTGTAATCCCAGCTACTCAGGAGGCTGAATCAGGATAATCACTTGATCCCGGGAGGCGAAGGTTGCAGTCAGACAAGATCACGCCACTGCACTCCAGCCTGGGCAAGAGAGAGAAACTCCATCTCGAAAAAAATAATAATAATAATAAAAAAAGAACTGGTAAATCACCTATCTAACACTTAGTTAGATAGGTGTTAGTATATATTAATATACTACTATATGCTCTATGTTAATATATTACTATATATTAACTTAATATATTACTATATGCTCTATGTTAGCTTAGACAATAATCAAACTTACAAGCTAAGCTTTACCATTACTGTTTTAAATATGATCAAACCAAAGCTTGGAAAGTTTGAGTGGCTTATCTAAAGTCATACAGCTTGAAAGTCCCAGAGCCATGTTGACCCCAGGAACACATCCCTGCAGTTGGTACAGAATAGGGAAGGAGAACTGGAAAAGGGCAGTGAGGCAGTAAGGAGACCTGGTAACATGCAGGAGAAATTGAATGAGAAGCTCATGTGGACAAAGGATAGAAAACATAATAACCTGAGTACAGACTGAACTGATGCAATAATAAGGGTAAGTTAGGATGAGGGCTAGATGTTTATGCATGAAGCTATTCATTTAATGTTAATATTTGGTTGGTTTGAATTTTGAGAAACAGAAGTGAGAGAATGAAGCTTTCTATTAGTTGGAGTTGGCATTTTGTTTTTGGAGTATTGTAAAAATAAGCATTTCCAATTCAATCATGTAATATCGAGTAGTGGTCTTTTTACTCCAATTTTCATACTCCTTGGGATATGTGATGTTTTTCATAGGGGTAGATGGCTACAGACAGCTTTGTAGAGCATGTATACATTTATGGGCATGTGTGTTACATGTAGTTTGATAGATACTGTTAAATTCCCCTTAATAGGGATTGTGCAATATTTTGTCTCCATCAGCAACGTACATATAAGAGTGCCCATCTACCAAAAAGGTATGTTGATCAATTTGATAGCCAATTCTGAGGTAGGTGTTTCATGGACCTTAATTGCAGAAAACACAGTTTAGAAATCATTTATAACAGAACCAAAAAGGGATCAAATGTTGCTTGTGACTACTATTAAAATATTAATTAAATCATGACTATGTTCAATTTGTGATTTTGGAGCACAAGTGAATTGCATCTGTATTCCAACGTATTCAATTTATGGGGACAAAGATTAGTAATCCATGAAATTGATTACATTAGTAGAATAAAAGTCCCCTAAATATCAAAGGTGAGAAAATAATCAGCATTGGCGGCATAAACCTAGGATTTTTAAAAAATGAAAGCCACAGAAGAAAAGGGATGAAAAAATATATCAGTATTATGGCTTTTTTGAAGGCCTGGTATCTGTTAGCTTTGAGAAAGCATGTATAGACATTTCAGCAGTATTATTATTGGAAGCCTGACAACTGGTATCTAGTCTGTAAATGAAGGAAGGCATAGCAAATAGGAAAGAAATCATTATGTTGACTTTTGTGAAATCCATTTGGTAATATTTAGAAGATGATAATGAATAGACAACTAAGATTGAGGAACCATAAAATATGTTCATTCTGAGAATATTACAAGTGACTAAATAATAAATGTTAATACTGCATTTTTAAGGGATAGATTTTTGTTTTACTCAGGCTGACAAATTTATAGTAGTTGCTTCGTATCCACCAGCTATTCCACTTGCAATCTAAGCATTTTGAGAGATACTTTTTTTTTTTTAAGTTCTACAAGTGTCTTGATTATAATAAGTTTTCAGAATATCTTTTCATTTACCCTGTCCTGCTTTCCTTCTTGATTCAATTCTAGCCCAGCCAGTTGGTTCAAGTTCATGCTCAGCATCTGTAGCTGCCCTAATTACATAAGAACTGTCACCCTGATCCTGGAGTTTCCCAAGACAGATGTTTGGCCAAGAATTGCTGCTGGTCTCCATCTAAAATGCCAGGCATCCCACGGTGTTTTGAGAAAACTGACTCATGCTCTTTGGTAGTGTCCTCTGAATGAACTGACTGTTATCCAGAGTCAGGGGCAAATGAAGTTTCCTGTACCAACTGTGGATGTCACTGGTGTGTTGCTGACAATAAGGTTCCATGTTGCTTCTTTAATTCCAAATAAGAGGCCGCTTGTGCCATGCGGTTTCCCTTTCAGAAATGCATCAATTGCCACCCTCAACCAGGAACCTCTCGAGAAAGCTGTGAAGCTAAAGGCTGCTTCTGGTGTTCCACAACCACTGCCAACATTCCTTGGTGGTTTTACCCAGGAGATGGTTCATACGTCTACACCATAAATGATCAACCTGAAAAGACAGATTCAGGATGGAGGTATATGTTTTCAAGAACTTTTAATAAGCATTTTTCTCATCTAAAATTTCTGATCTATGTTTGTGGGTTTATTTGGTTCAGGATGACCTGTCATCCTCAGAGATTATGTTCTAGTTTTATTTGCCATAGCCTGGGAACTCAGAGCCTTCACAGTGAATGAAAAAGCCAAAAATGCATGGTTTTTTGCTTCCCAATCATTTGTACTTCTAAATCATTGTCAACTCACTCAATTGTTGAAGAGGAGGTTACACTTTTTCTTCTTTCTCAATCAGTCAGTTGCCTGGGCCCTGCCAAATAGCCGGAAAGACTCGTTATTTTGTGTAGAGAGATCATTCACTGCAAACGAGTTAGGCTAAGGTAAAATTTTTTTTTGTTTATGGTATCATGTAAACCTTTTGAAAAAAGTTTTCTTTTTTTTTTTTTTGCATATTTTTGTGAAGCACAAGACAGCATCTAATTTTCAGTGAAATGATATAAAAACTTAAGAATGAAAAAATACCCTTAACAGCAACTATTTCATAACATATGAAATCATACTCTAAAGTAATCAGAATACTTATCCTAATCAATAAGTAGAAAAATAACTCAATTACAAATGTTATGCTTAACTTCGTAACAAAAAAAATACTCATTTTTTATTAAGATTTTCAAGAGAAAAGCCGGATTTAATGTCGAATGCCACTTAAAACGTTTGTCCATGCACTGATATTTGGAGACTAGATTCTTGATTTCGATGTGTTGGTTATTTTTCTGGGAAATGTATGGAACGTATAAAATTTTGGCATTTGCTTGGAGCTGAGCAGAGTGTTCTGAAAGCTAACTTTACTTCAATTTCTGTTTGGAATCTATGAACTATTTTCTCTTCACATTGCATGACCAGGGCTTGAGAACTGTGTCAAAATCTGTTTATAAGTTACATTTCTTACTGGGCAGTAATGCAAAATTGAATTATGATGCTTAGGAGAAGGGATTTGGAGGACCATCCTCTTTAAGGACAAAGGCAAAAAATGACTATAGAGACACAAGCAAGAAGCAGAAGAGTAAAATCTGGGCTGAGAGAAGCTGATTTATAAGAGGAAAGAACGGGGTAGTCTCAGGAATACAATGAATTCCAAATTGAAAGAAGAGAAGAAAAATATCATTACATTTCATTTTTATTGCTTCTGGACCTTGAAAGTCCTCTGCTTTGAGGAAACTAGCCTATTTTACAGGCTTGAAAATAGAACTTGATTGAGCTAACTTACATTATATGCTATTTTCTGTTATTCTAAATTTGCCATTGGGCTGAGCTTTACAGATTTTAGCAGAGACCATTATGGGAAACATTTTGAATACTGATTAAAATTTGAAGTTAAAGATTTCAGGAAAAGTAAGAGCAGCGAACCATAAAACTGAATAAAATAAATAAAAATCAGATAAATTAAATCATTAACAAATTAAATTCTGACTGGGAACAGAGGTTAAATGGAACAGAATTGCCTAAGAGGTAGAAGGACTTTGAGCAATTCACTAAGATAGATTGTTAGTGTCTTCATAGTTTGGGCTGCCTTTGGCTTATTTGTAATGGATACCTAGACTGGCACTTAATTCTGGACCTGGGAGAGCTCATCATGCCCCAATTTTACCATTGGATCATTTTGCTTACTGATTTTAGACAGCTCCCAAATTGTAATGGATTCCTTGTGAATCAGGTCTTTGGAAATAATCTTCCAGAGCAAAACAATATAAGAGGAGCTTTGCCACACTAGACTAAAACTTGTGGCCATCACTAAGAATTTACCTGAGGAAATGGGCCTCTGTCCTTGAACCTGAAAATGGAAGGCTTAGTTGGAATGGGTGAGTGGTGGCGGTGATGATGGTGACAGTGGTGATGGTGGTGTTAATTGGAGGTTCCAGCAGCTGAGCTGTGAGTGACCGTTTCACACACAGTTGTGCAGGGTGAGGAAGAAGGATAGCACCACGAGGAGAGCCGCTGTGCCTGGAACTTCAGCGATCACCCGTGGCTGCCGTTTAATGACTTCCATGGCATTTTTATTTTAATTTCCTTTCCTCATTAGAATAAATTGTTTATTTCCCTGTTTATCAACATTCTTTTAACTTAAGGAACAACATTCACTTGTAAAACATAAATATGTTTCGGGCCGGGCACGGTGGCTCAAGCCTGTAATCCCAGCACTTTGGGAGGCCGAGATGGGTGGATCACGAGGTCAGGAGATCAAGACCATCCTGGCGAACACTGTGAAACCCCGTCTCTACTAAAAAATACAAAAAACTAGCCGAGCGAGGTGGCGGGCACCTTTAGTCCCAGCTACTTGGGAGGCTGAGGAGAATGGTGTGAACCTGGGAGGCAGAGCTTGCAGTGAGCTGAGATCCGGCCACTGCACTCCAGCCTGGGCGACAGAGCGAGACTCCGTCTCAAAAAAAAAAAAAAAAAAAAAAAAAAAAAACATAAATATGTTTCATTTGAGCTAATAAAATCAGTTTATCTTATAGGATAATATTAAGCAAATGCGACACTACATCTCTGCTTTGCAATTATATTTCCCCAGTTGCAATGGATACAGAATTTCATACTTCAGATCGGCTCCAATTTAAGGTAGGTAGAACTGATGGTCTATATTTTTCATGAATACAGTTTTATTAATGGAAATTTTCAAATATCATAACATCATTTGATTAAGTACTTCATGATATCTCATTCTGGCAATAACTATAAATTTCCCATTTTACTTATTGGTTACATTAAAACTGAATATAACATTAGAATTAGATCATTTTTTAAAAATTAATACAATTTTTGCTTTTCAAATATATTTTAGATTTATGATTCTAGTAGTAAATGATTTGAAGTTCCACTCAATATTGATTTTCCCTTAAATGAGGCTGCTGATGCAAAACATAAAGTGGAATTGGTAAATGACAGGTTATCTCAATTCTCAGTCATAAGAAAAAAGGCGGCCACATGCAGTGGCTCACGCCTGTGATCCCAGCACTTTGGGAAGCTGAGGTGGGAGGATCACAAGGTCAGGAGATCGAGAACATCCTGGCCAACATGGTGAAACCCTGTATCTACTAACAATGCAAACAGTAGCTGGGTGTGGTGGTGCACGCCTGTGTTCCCAGCTACTCGGGAGGCTGAGGCAGGAGAATCGCTTGAACTAGGGGGGTGGGGGTTGCAGTGAACTGAGATTGCGCCACTGCACTGCACTCCAGCCTGGTCACGGAGTGAGACTCCATCTCAAAAAAAAAAAAAAAGAAAAAAAAAAAAAACAAAGACAGTATTTAAGTACAATGTATGCTAATATGATCTTAGTTTTGTCCTTAGAAACAGCACATACCTGGGGAAGTCATGGAGGTTATGGAATCAGCAAACTTAGAAATGTGTTGCTTAACTTTAAAACTATGTGGTGAGTAGGAAAACTTTTTCATTTAGCTTCTTGCTAAATTGTGTACTCAGAAGAATTGAATTGTAAGGATGATTGTCATTCTGTTTTAAAATTCTGTGTTCCTTTTCAAATTTCTAACTGAACTGGTACATGGTACATGTTCAGTAAGTATCAACTGTTATTATTTTCACTGTTATTATTATTAATCAGTGATGATATTCTTGACCATTGTGGCAATCAAAAACATATACTTAATAGTCTAAAGTTATAGTGACTATTTGAATTAATGTAGGACATATTGTTAGTATTATGCAAAACAGTATCATGCCAATTTTTGCTTTGGATTTCTAAGTTAATCTACATACTTATGACCACCTATTTCCTTTCAATATGTCTTTGAATTACAACATGGCTATGGCTACACAGAAAGTAAAACTATGCTTGGTTTTATAACTCAGATGATCAGCTTCTGGTTCTAACAGCCAGTGCCACACAGCTTTCAATGTTTATACAGCTCACTTAGCCATCTTTATTCCATGGGGATACACTGAGTTTCTAAATGTGATAGAGTAAAAATGGCCACAAGTACTTTACAGCTCCTCCCATCAAGAGGTGGGGTCTACTTCCTCACCCCTTGAATTTGGGAGGTCCTGCATAATGCTTTGACTAATAAAATGCAAGGGACATGACCTGTGGCTGCAAAGCTGGCCTCAAGAGGCCTTGCAACTTCTTCTTTTATCCTCTTTGACCACTTTGACCATCATGTAAAGAAGCCTGAGATGAAAGTCTACACAGAAAGAGATGTCTAATCATTTCACTGGTTCCAGTCATTCCACGTAAGTTTCCAGACATAGAGTGAGGCCTGTTGTACCATCCAGATCCAGCCACAGCATAGCTAACAGCTGATTCCTTTCTGACTACAAGGTGCGCCAATCCTAATTTATGCTTGTATTAGTGGTAAGACCAACCAGAATCATTGCCCAGTCAGCTCACAGAATCATAAGAAATAATGCTTGTTAAAACCACTAAATTTTTGAGTGGTTTTTAGTATGCAGAAACTAATAACTAATATATAAAATGTGTTACAATGGCATACATTAGAAATGCAATGCCATTGGTGACATAAATATAAATCATTTATCATTGGCTTTGAGACCCAGTGATGGGCAGAGGCTGTAAAAATAGTAAAAAGTTAGTAAAATCTTGTGGGATGGTGAACAAATTGTTAATAGATGCTAAAAAGATGGCCACATGTGTTTTGTACAATTACCTACAATAATTTGGAAGGTAGAAAATGTACCTAATGAACTTGTGTATCTGACAAAGGAGATTTCTGGGCAGAATACTGAATATATTGACCTCTTTACATTGTGTATAAAGTTATAGTAGAAGAGAAATAAACTAAACAAGGAAAAGTACAGTTTAAAAAAAAAGAATTTAGAAAGGAAATAAAAGGTCTTGGACTGGCTAAGTTGGAATATCAAACTGTTTCTCATCCTCTGTCTCTCCAGCCAGCAAAATATTCCCAAAGAAAGAAATGGCTGTAGGTAAAGATCAACAAGTGTGTGGCTATAAAAGCCTTTGTTGAGACCACAGAACAATTTAGCATGATGTCTGATAGGCCTTCTAAACCAGACAAAGGGCTTTAAAAATATTAAAGACATTTTCTCACAGCACCCTGAACACAAGGAAGGGACGTCTGTCTCAGTAATAATTATGAAGGCTTTTGGAGCATGGAATGAACTTCATCATATTTATAAAAAATTTACACGATTTTAAGGGCATTACATTAGAGCCTCTGAGACTCCACTCTCTATGGATAGCAAGTAGGATTAGAAAGCTACTCAGCTGATAAACATTGCCATTTTTTTTCTGAGAAAGGAAGGACCTCTAAAAAATGAAACCTGGAGCCATAAGAGGGAGCGAAGAGTAAAAGAACAATGTATTAGGGATCAATTTTAAAGGACAAAACTGGACCTTAATACAGAAACGTTTTCTACCTCCAGAGTAGGGGACCCTAACGTGTGCTGGGTGGATTTCAGAATTGCTATGGACCAAATATTGCTATGTATTTCCTACCATTTCTCTTTTTAATTGGGAATGATGATTGCAATCCTCCTATCCTTGTTCAACCTTTGTGTATGTTGGGTGTGCAGGGGCAGATATTTTACCTTTGGACCAAGATGACTGGACCTGAGGAGACTTACCATGAGTATGAGATTGTGGATGTTTAACTAGATGTTGTTATGGGTGGATCCTTTTAAGGATTTTAGGAGGAAGCAACTATATTTGCATGTGGAAAGAATGAAAATAATTTGTATATAGAGAATAATCTATAGTGAATTCAAAACGGCCAACAAATCCTTTTCATTTCCTCCTACAAAACGATGAGGTCTAATTTATCATCCCTGGACTTTGAGCTGGCCCTATCACTTTCTAGAACTAATAGAATGTGAAAGAAGAGATGTATGATTTCTGAGTCCCAGCCTCAAGAGGCCTGATAGGTTCCATCTGATGCCCTTGGAACACTTCTGTTTCATGTGCAGAAGTTTGGGATGAAAGGTCATCTGGAAAGAGAAGCTCGATTAGCCCACCTAGTCTGACCGTCTTAGCTGAACTGCCAACCTAGTCATCAGCTGACTGTAGCCACGTATATAATCCCAAGTAAGACCAGTGGAAGAGCTTCGCAGGCCATTGTGAGGAATTGCAGTGTTGATATTCTAATTTACTTAGTTTTGGGGTGGCATGATGCATAGCAATAGAAAATTGATACAAAAGCATTGAACATCGGTCTTGCAGCTATGTGTCCTTGGTCACAGTGGGCAGAATAAAAGAGAATGCAGTGGGTAGCAATTGCATCGTCATAGAAGGAAAAGAAGCTTAAAGCACACTTTACAGAACATGGAAGTGGTAATATAACCTTTTTTGGAATTAAACGAATATTCAGACAGAAGAAATTCACCATAGTCAATTGTACAGTCATCCCTAGGTATCCGTGGGGAATTGGTTTCAGGACCACTCCCTCACCTCCTGCGAATACAATATTTTATTTTCATCCAAAAATGGTTGAATCTGTGGATGTCGAACCTATGGATACCCAGGAATAACTGTATAGTCTTTAGGTCAGAGGAACTTGAGTCCAAATTTCTACTTCGCCACTTGGGTTGCTGTGTTAACTTGAGGAAGTAATTAAAAATCTTGAAATGTAACTCCTTTTTCTGTAAAATTGGTTTTCATTAAGGCTAGAGTGAAACAATACAGGCAAAGCTATGTTCTCTATAAATGGTAATTGTTATTGTATTTTCTCTCCTTCACTCTGTGTCACAGGTACATATTTTATCTTCTTATCAATATTTGAAAGTTTCTTCTAAGTGTTTTTAGTTGTTTTATGTGTTTATTATCTTCTGTTAGAACAAATGATCCCTCATGGTGGGGACTCAAGTTTTGTTTCAGCATCCCCAACATAATGGTACTCAGTAAATATTTGTTGACTAATTGTGAGCTTGAATCTAATTTTCTTATTCATTCGTGCTGAGAAAGCCACACATAAAAACAATCCTTGACAATTTCACTTTGCTCTTCCTCTCTTCTCTCTGCACTTTCACCCTTGATCATGCCATTGCTTTTCTGGCCACTCCTATTCTGAAGATCTTTAAATCTGCATCTTAAGTTTTGACTTGCTCCAGTTTCATACTTTCAGCTTCCTGTTGGACAACTCCACTTTATTGTCCTTCTACTCTTTCAACTTTACATATCAAAAACTTAGTTTATACCTCACATCCCATCCAAATTTTCCAGTGTTCTTTGTATAGCCTACTTCCAGCCAAATTGGGCTACTGGCCTGCTATTTCTGGGGCCTGTCCTATACTTTTGCTCTTTTCTACATTTATTCAAACTGTTTCCTCTTTCTTCCATTTCTTGAATGCCTTTCTCTGCTGTCTCTTTACATCCAAATTCTTCCAATGCTTCATTTACCTTCTTCATGAAGCCTGCCTGAAAACCATATATAGAAATAATCTCTCTTTCTTCTGAACTCCAGGAGCACCAAATATATACTTTTCTTTAAAGTCTTATTTATAAATATTTACAACATGTGTATTTAAAAAGTATAAAATAATATTTATATTTACAATATAAATATTTACAGTTATATTAAGAAAATTAAGTTTTCTGTCTTGCATCATATTCATTAACTTCACTGTCTTATTTCTCCCTCCATATTTTAACCTCCTTATGGCAAAACTAATGTCTGGCTCAGTTTTGCATGTTTCACATCTCCAAGCATAATAAATATTCAATAAGTAAATACCGGTGAGTACTTGTCCGTTGCTCTGTAAATACCTTTTTGGGATGCAAAGAAATAGCAAGACACAATTGGACTGAAATTATAGAAATATGGAGTTTCTTCACCCAAACTGAAAAGAATGCAGAAAATGTCTCAGAAAAGAGGATGTGAAAAAATTCCATTAACTGTGCTGACAAGATGGGGACTCAGAATTGAACATGGGTTATAGCAACCTGCAGTTCTTTGTTCATCTTGATAAGAGCAGTTCCAGTAGGGCTTTGTGGAGGTTAAGGCCTGAGATGAGTATCTTCAAGAGAGATCAGAGACAGAAAGGGAAAAGATTGAGAGTAAACAATTCTTTTGGAAAAGTTAATTTTAAGGAAAAGAGAAATGGATGAAATGAGGTCAAAAAAGGGAACGTAAGTTGTTATTTTTTGAAGATGAGATAAAAATATGTGTTGTATGATGATATGAAAGATGGTATAAGAAAAAGGGGAGGAAGGCTGGAGTCCAATGAGTTGCTGAAAGAGTTCATCTCAGGAGCACAGGCAGTTCATCGACCATAACAGATGAGAAGGTCAAGTTAGAGCACAGGAGCGCAGAAACAGTCGACTTGGTGGCTCAGCTCGGTTTATAACCAAGTTCTTTCGAATGACTGAGCAACACACGGAGGGATAATACATTGAGATTGAAGGGCTAAAAAAGGCCATCAGGTTCTATCCTTTTCAATCTGTCTTTTTAGAGAAACAAATCACAGAAACCTGAAGAAATTTGTCTGTATCATTTAATAATAGAAATGAGACTAGAACTCAGATTTGCTCAGAAGGCATTTCCCCTGTATTGCATTGTCTAAGATGACTTTTGCCCTTTAAGAGAAATATTCCAGCTGCCTACAAGTCTGGTTGTTAAGGCTGAGGTGTGAGTGTTGGCTTGACATCCTCTCTGACTGAGCGCGAGCCTGTGGAGTCATGTTTGCTCTGACATTCAATGCTCCTGAGTGTGCTGCAGTTCAGGAATCTTGGTAAATACATCCTCTATCTCCTCACTCCGCTCCCATTAAGCAGATTTGTAGGACTTTCTCCAGTGATTTGTGAATTACCATGTACCCAAAGTAGAGAGTGGAAGGGCTCAGTTTTCTATTACTATGTATTGCTATACTAGATACTCAACAAATTCTGTTGCACCTTGTGTTTTCTCCAAGTATATAGGAAAATTACATTTGCTCAATATTCACTTGGTGTTTATTATTGGGAATAAGAAGGAATAAAGGACATACTACCTGTTCTCAAAAGGGCTAACTATGACAGCTAAGAGAATGAAAAAAAAAAAAAAAAAGCCAAATGGAGGTGTGAGGAATGCAAAAGGAGATTTTAATTCTG
Source organism: Piliocolobus tephrosceles (assembly GCF_002776525.5). Taxonomy (NCBI): domain Eukaryota; kingdom Metazoa; phylum Chordata; class Mammalia; order Primates; family Cercopithecidae; genus Piliocolobus; species Piliocolobus tephrosceles. Next base: position 34,968,014 of record NC_045443.1, on the reverse strand, counting down.
ACAAGAATTAGGTAAGACTTCAGGGAGGAGGTAGTTGCACTGAGGCCTTATTTTGTTTAAAAGAACTACATAAGAAAGGCACAAAAGAAGAAAAAGACTCTAGATACTTTCTAGTTATAAAAAGAACAGTATGACAGGAAGTAAAAGGAGGAAATATAAAATGGTTTTATCATTCCTGTCAGTACATAGCTCATATAATAAATGTTGGAATGCATGTGTTAGAATTCCATCATCTATTCATATATACAAAATATATAGTTTGCCTAGACCAACCCTTTCCCCTCACATTCTAAAAAGATAATATTTATTTATATAAGCCACAGTGTGTGTACCTCTGCTTAGTTGAAAAAGGAGGTTAAATATAAAGAATGGATAAATATGGGGAATTCCTTATAATAATAAACAGATATGGAGAGCTATCTTTTTTGAAACAATAAGTAAAATGCTAAGGAAGTTTTATTTCACTTTTAATAAATAAATTTCATCTGATCTAGTCAGTTTTATTTCATTTATAAAATACTTAAAAGTAGTGTGAAATTATTTTTTTATATGTGGTATTATTTTAATTGCACTCAAATTAAGTTTCACTTGAACAACCAGAATGCTTTATTTCAATATCATTTTAAAACTCAGCATTGTTGACATCATACTATTTTTTTCTCCTCTTTTTTTTTTTTTTTTTTTTTTTTTTTTTTTGACTTATTAGGGTCTAGTTTGTAGACTGATAAAGCCCTCATTTTTTAATGTCAAATGTGGGTAATTTCAAAATAAACAATGAAATCTGGTTTCTTATTCAAGCATTATTTTCCTTTCCTTTATATGATTTTCTTTTCTTTGTATACAATCACTGTTCATGAAAGGAAAGGAGAAATAGAAGAGAACATTTGTCAATATGGCTTAGGAAAATCTCAAGAGACTGTGGACTCTCTGTAATGGTGCTAGCCATTTTAGAACATTGGAAGTTATAAAAAGAAATGAGAGAGAGAGAGAGAGAGGACTGACACAGCTTATGCCTCTTATATCAATTATTCCCTAGTGAACTGGCAATAACAACTCACAATATGCCACAAACTATGGCAACCCAGCTGTTTCAGAACAACTAATGTGAATTTTATGGATAATTATTAGATTCATTTTCTGCTAAGGAAAGTAGAGTCCAAAAGTGTGTACTTAACAAAATATATCTAGGGGGATGCATTTCAAGTTTGTGGTTGAAACTAATGAGACACACAGCATGTTGTCCTTGCTTCTGCTTGCTTTCTCTAAGTAAATAACACTTTAGATAATTCCAAGGAAATCAGGTTCTTCTATAAACAGGAGCATAAATTGCCTTATGAAGGATCATTCATTGATAGTATACTACCAAACCTTAATTGATACTATTCTTTACATAGAAAAGTCAAGGCCAAAGATTTTCTCTTAAATGACATTTTCTGTAAGCTAAAGTTATCTTTAAACTTTAGAGGTAAATTGAATTAGAAAATAATTCCAAGCTGAGCACAGTGGCTCACGCCTGTAATCCCAGCACTTTGGGAGGCCGAGGCGGGCGGATCACAAGGTCAGGAGATCGAGACCATCTTGGCCAACACGGTGAAACCTCGTCTCTGCTGAAAATACAAAACATTACCCTGGCGTGGTGGCGGGCACCTGTAGTCCCAGCTAGTTGGGAAGCTGAGGCAGAAGAATGGCCTGACCCCAGGAGGCAGAGCTTGCAGTGAGCCGAGATCGCACCACTTCACTCCAGCCTGGGCAACAGAGCGAGACTCCGTCTCAAAAAAAGAAAAAGGAAAGAAAATAATTAGCTGGGGCATGGTGGCACACACACAAACACACACACACACACACACACACAGAAAACCAAACACCGCATGTTCTCACTCATAGGTGGGAACTGAACAATGAGATCACTTGGACTCGGGAAGGGGAACATCACACACTGGGGCCTATCATGGGGAGGGGGGAGGGATTGCACTGGGGAGTTATACATGATATAAATGATGAATTGATGGGTGCTGACGAGTTGATGGGTGCAGCACACCAACATGGCACAGATATACATATGTAACAAACCTGCATGTTATGCACATGTACCCTAGAACTTAAAGTCTAATAAAAAAATAAAAAATAAAAATAAATAAAAATTAAAAAAAATAAATAAATAAAAGAAAGTTTGCTATAGAAAAAAAAAAAAGAAAAAGGAAAGAAAATAATTAGCTGGGGCATGGTGGCACACACACACACACACACACACACACACACACACACAATAGGAAATACTTCCTTAGAGGCATGCTGACTGTTCTTAGAGACAGACACCAGCATGGTCATAGTTGTTGCTAACATGTTAAAGTATTTCCATAATAGTGAGTAGCTGCTGCCCTAGGCTAGTCTCACGTCTCCACCCTCCTCTGTTGTCCTGCAGCCCCTCAGCCACTTCATAGCTTCCCTAATTCCAGCTAAGGGCCCATACCTGAAATCTCTTTCTAGCACAGGGCCAGTGCCTGTCATCTTCTGGGGCATTCAGGTTCCCGCTTCAGGCTATGGCCCCTATGGATTCTGATTGGTCAGCATGTGCTGAGCTGATTTTCAATATTTTGAACGTAACCTTTTAGTACACCTTTTATGAATGATTTCTTTGGAGCTCAAACTCAAGGTAATTTCTTAAGTACTGTTGATATTCTTATACAACCTTTGAGACAGATGCTTAACTAAGAGCACATCTTTCTCTCATTAATATTCATGACCCAGCGTGGTGGCGCATACCTATAATTCCAGTGCTTTGGGAAACTGGAGGCAGAAGGATTGCTTGAGGCCAGGAATTTACCACCAGCCTGGGCAACATAGTGAGACCGTGTCTCTACAAATTTTTTTTTTGTTTAATTAGCCAGGCATGGTGGTACACACCTGTAGTCCCAGCTACTTGAGAGGCTGAGGTGGGAGAATTGCCTGAACGTGGGAGATTGAGGCTGCAGTGATTAGTAATCATGTCACTGCTCTCCAGCCTGGGCCACAGAGTGAGATTCTGTGTCAAATATATTTATCTATATATCTATACAGATCTATATATAGCATCTATAGCTAGATCTATATATAGATATACTTACACAATCTTTGAGGCAAATGATTACTATTAATACTATTAATTAATCAGAAAGGACTCCAGTAGCATTTTGGTGTTTATTTCAAGTTTTTTTGGCAAAGTGACTTTTTAATGAACTATTAGAAAGTTATACATAGAGGCATGGATGCTTGTCAGAGAAAAAAATGAAAGATAAATCTTGTTCAGAGGCTCCCGATGACTTGAAAGATTAAATGAGTTTTCTTATTTATTAGGGTCTTAGAAACCTGTATCCACCCAAAAACACAAGAAAAAGTTAATTAAAGCTTTTTTCCTATGGGAAACAGAGTTGATACAGACTGTTCCTCTTCCTATACAGTACCTGACCTGCTCATAATAGCTTTCCCTGATCTTTTACCTTCTCAGGCTATGGTAAGTGCATGCTCCTGTTCTGCGCCCTTATTAACAAGAGCTTGTCTCCACATAGCCCATTGTGTTATAATGGTCCACTGTTCCTGCTTCATATTCCGCTGTGTATTTCTCCAGCTTATGGCACTCGGAAAAATTTCCTTGAATGAAGAGAGAGGGACTAAAAGCAATGATTTCTACCAAACGTATTAAGTAACAGCACTGGCCATACCATGCTGTTACTTAGTAGCAGTCTCCTCAAGTGTGTGAGCAACTCCTCTCACAGTGGACTTAGGTGCACCTGTCGGTCTTGTGGACTAGGAGCAGGCATTGAACCACAATAGAGGGCGGTGGGAGGTATGAGTTGGGCAGCAGCATGGGGCTACCATTACTGCGACTCTGTAATGTCATCAACACCACTGCTGCTCTCCCTCTTTCCCTGAAGGGATTTAAAATAGGCTTCCACAATGTCCACAGGCATTCGATATAGGTTTCTATAATCTGCTACCTTTGAAAAATGTCATATGTGAGAGTCACCTCTTGGAGAATCATTATGCTTGCAACAATCAAGCATTCTTGGGGAATCATAATGTTCCTCAATAAGAATTCTGAAAAAGGAGGCTGGGCACCGTGGCTCACGCCTGTAATCCCAGCACTTTGGGAGGCAGAGGCGGGCAGGTCATGAGGTCAGGAGATCGAGACCATCCTGGCTAACACGGTGAAACCTCGTCTCTACTGAAAATACAAAAAATTATCTGGGCGTGGTGCCGGGCGCCTGTGGTCCCAGCTACTCCGGAGGCTGAGGCAGGAGAATGGCGTCAACCCAGGAGGCGGAGCTTGCAGTGAGCTGAGATCGCCTCATTGCACTACAGCCTGGGCAACACAGCGAGACTCCACTCCAAACAAAACAAAACAAACAAACAAAAACTTCTGCAAAAGGAATCTAGCCAGGTTTGGGTAACTCAATATTTTCCAACCTTTGTTTGAACATGGACTATTTTTATTTCAAGAAAGACCCACTTCCATCTCCACAGATAAAATGCTTTGCTAAAATTTGAGCAGGCAAAACTCACTGAATTTTGGTGCTATTATTTGCAAAATTTTAGGCAAGTTATGGGACTTTATGTTATGCACATCCATGTGGAGAGACCACAAACAGGCTTTGTGTGAACAACAAAGCTTTTTAATCACCTGGGTGCAGGTGGGCTGAGTCCGAAAAAAGAGTCAGCAAAGGGATATAGGTGTGGGGCAGTTCTATAGGATTTGGGTAGGTAGTGGAAAATTACAGTTAAAGGGGGTTGTTCTCTTGTGGGCAGGAGCGGAAGTCACAAGGTCCTCTGTAGGCAGCTCCTGAGATTCATTGCCCAGGAGAAGGAATGTCACAAGGTTAACTGATCAGTTAGGGTGGGGCAGGAACAAATCACAATGGTGGAATGTCATCAGTTAAGGCAGGAACTAACTATTTTCACTTCTTTTGTGGTTCTTCAGTGCTTCATGCCATCTGGATGTATAGGTGCAGGTCACAGGGATGTGATGGCTTAGCTTGGGTTTAGAGGCCTGGCACTTTACTCTTTCTGAGTCTCATTTTTTTCCTTTATAAAATGGAAAAATAATGCTTTCCCACAGGGCCATTATAAGGATGGAATGAACACCATGGAATTTATAATCAGTGTATGGGCTAGCATTTAGTAAATACTCAATGGACATGAATTTCCTACCATTGCCTCAGATCCCCTCACACCTGTTTTTGTTTTGTCATCCTCTATTTGAGCTGACTTTACAGGATTTATTAAAACCAGAATCTAATGGAAAAAACACTTTCTCTGTAAGAGCTGTCTGGTTACTGTCTTCTTGCTTCTTGTCTGGCACAGGTGGGAAACATTTCTTGGAGGCCTGATTTTTTCTAACCAGTTTATACAAATGACGACCGTGGTCCCATCCACTTCAGTCTATGGATTTGATGAACATGAACATCTATCCTTTAAGCATGACATGAATTTTATTAAATATGGAATGTTTTCTAGAGCTCACTCATCAACAGTAATATGCGAGTATAGATTGTTAATACTAGAAATTTGTTTGCTGAAAGAAGCAGGGACCATGAATAATAATGAGCTTCTATAAGATCCTATAAATATAATATGATTTACTCTCATAAATATAAATCTGATTTACTCTATTCTTAGAGCATACATGTTATTTACTCTATAACTGTAAATATGACTTACTCTCAGTAATCATATTGGTTTATACTTAGTCATAAAGACAAGTTCAAAATTTTACATCCACTCTGGTTTTCACTAGTTTGCCTTTACCCTCACAATAGAAATTATATATTTTTGGCAGATCATTAATTTCTACTGTGTCTCTTTTAGTAGAATAATAAAATGATACTAAACCATCAGAAAACATAATATTTCTTCTTGCTGTTGCAGCCTTTTAGCAATCTCTATGGAGTTCATCCTTTTTATAATTGCATAGAGAGTGATTTTAATGCTCATGGTGTTCTTCTCCTGAATTCCAAGCCCAAGGTAATGTGATTGTCTGGTTAAATTATAAAGAAGCAAATGCACAATTTAAATGCTAATTTTGTCTTTTCTCCTTTAAAAATGTTTATTAATTAGAAGCAAATAGATTGAGAGATTGTCTACAATTTAGTATTTTGATTTCAAAATGGAAATTTTTTTAATGAAAGATACACATTCATTCTAATTTATTGCAAAATACCATTAAGACACATAACACTAAAGACACATAGCTGGAGAAATCAGAAGCCACTTGAACAAACAGTATTAGAAATTTCATGGTAATGTAATGTCTTTGGCTCTGCCTTATCATCTCAGCAAGGCCAAGGGCACATTTCTGCATTAAATTACTCTAGAAATATTTGAAATGCATTGCTTCTGCAGTGGCTTTCCTTAATTGTGTGCTTGGGTTTAAACTAACTCCCTCTCTCAGGGGCGTGTGTGTGTGTGTGTGTGTGTGTGTAGTGGGGGTGGAAAAATTCTACCTCCATTCTCTTAACGCTCCCAGCTTGATTTGATAATGAAATTGGTCTAAGATAAACTAATGGGAAAGAAGTATACAGATTTATTTAACACATGTTTTACGTAGCATGGGAGCCCTCATAAGGAAATAAAGACCCGAAGAAGCAGAGTCAGATACTTATATACTGAATTGGACAAAGAATAGTAAATTGTGAAGAACACAATTAAATTATTTGGGGGAGGCTTAAAGGACAATAGTTATTTTAATAAAGTCTGCACAGTATTTTCCTAGTCACAATGTTCTGTCCTTGATGATGAGAATGTTGCATCTTTCTAGCATAGGGTACATATCTTTCACATGGGGATTACAAGTTTACTTTTTTTGTTGTTGTTTTGAGACGGAGTCTCGCTCTGTCGCCCAGGCTGGAGTGCAGTGGCCGGATCTCAGTTCACTGCAAGCTCCGCCTCCCGGGTTCACGCCATTCTCCTGCCTCAGCCTCCCGAGTAGCTGGGACTACAGGCGCCCGCCACCACGCCCGGCTATTCTTTTTGTATTTTTTTAGTAGAGACGGGGTTTCACCGTGTTAGCCAGGATGGTCTTGATCTCCTGACCTCGTGATCCACCCGTCTCGGCCTCCCAAAGTGCTGGGATTACAGGCTTGAGCCACTGCGCCCGGCCGGGGATTACAAGTTTTTAAGAAACAGGACAAAGGTCAGAGTGATCTTTTTGCACCTGCTCTTTTTCTAGTGCCCTTAACTTCAATTGTCAATATGCCAGAACGGCATATTTTAATCCCTTCATGCATAAGTGCAGTAAGTAACTGACTTGATGAACTCTTTGAAAAAGAAAGTTGTGAACATGTGGAACTGGGAAATCCAGGCACACACTTACAGGTTATTACAGCTATGAATAGGGCCTAATATAATTAGGCAGCCAGCCTAGGTAGCATACCAATGTTAGAAATATTAATAGTAATCTTTGCACTTCTTTTATTGGTGCTTATTTTGTACTTTGCTTTTTTCTCCTCAAAAACCACTCTCAGCCCATATCCTTCTTTAACATTCCAGACTATTGGAGGAATTTTTGACTTCTACATGTTTCTGGACCCCACTCCTGAAAATGTCCAGCAATACATAGAGATGAGTACAGTACTGTAAGTAGTGCTCACATTCCCATTGCCCTTGTTCACATGAGGGAGAAGCAATTCATGAGTCTATAAATTACCCATTCTTCAGCCCTCTAATCTCAAGACTAATTGTGCCTACATTAAGGTCAAGACTCCTGACTTAATTGTAACTTTATTAAATAAGGGTTTTAAATCCTGTTGGAATAATTTAGCCAGAATTTACCTGAAATAAAATTATACCTTCAAAAAGTATTCTAGACTTCTAGACTGAAGAACTTTTTCCCCTCTAGTCACAGCCACAAATCTCAATTTTATTACTTCTGGTCTGTCATGTTCTGTGGTACTTGACAACTCTCCCAGAAGGATTCAAATCCCAGCCAGTCAGTTCAGCGAGGTCCATCAGAAGTGGGTTTTGAAGAGTCAATGTTTGGAGGAAAACCTTCTGATAGGAAAGAATTCATGGAAAATGCAGTAGCGACGATGGTTTATTCTCTGTTCTTCTCTTTCCCTACCCAATTTCTAGGTGTTTCCTTAGGGAGCCTCTGCTACCCTGTACCCCTCCTGTGTATCTATCAAGCATTCTGTACATAGACAGTACCCAAAATACGCTGCTAATGTAGTGTTCATATCCCATCAAATCACCATTCCATAAATGATCTCTTCTTTCTGGGGTAAGTTAGTCAAATACCAAAATTCACAGGGATTTTTGCTGTTCAAAATAAGATACTTGGAGACTCAAATGAGAAACTCTCTAACAAAAATTATTCCAGGCTTTATTCTAGGTAGGTGAGAAAGGAGAAGAAATGTTTTGGGCCGGGGCAGGCCTTGGCAGATCTATTAAATAATAATTACTAGAATGACTTTTGTTAGATTCTCACTGAATCTGACTGGTCAGAATTTTGTCATCAAAACATAATGCCAAGGCCTGGCATGGTGGCTCATCCTAGCACTTTTTGAAGCCAAACTCCTGAGACCAGGAGTTTCAGACCACCCTGGACAACATGGCGAAACCCCATCTCTACTAAAAATGCAAAATTATCCAGGCGTGATGGTGCACACCTAATTCCAGCTACTCAGGAGGCTGAAGCAGGAGAGAATCGCTTGAACCCAGGAGGTGGAGGTTGCAGTGAGATGAGATTGCACCATTGCACTCCAGCCTGGACAACAAGGATGAAACTGTCTCAAAAAACCAAAACCAAAACATAGTGCCAAAAGTCTCTGTTATGATAATCATGGGAAGAGGAAAATAACCTTTCCTAATGGGAGATTTCTTAGTTCTCTTAGACACTAGAGGATTATGACTGATGAAGGTTACTGAGCTGAGCTAGAAACAAAGCCTACTTCTAGGGGTTCTATAATGGGTGCATTGTCTCACCTCCCAAAGGCTACAGAAGCTTCTGCACAGGATTTAGAAAAGATGGAACTGAGAGCGGGGACATGAGGAGGTTGCAGAGAGGGCTAGAAAAAGGAGTGACAGCTGTCCTCCTGAATCTTGTTGCTTTCTGGGTCAATCCTTCTTGTTCCTTGTCTACTGCTGACATCTACTGCAGGGGAATAGGGGATTGGGTGTCCCCACCCACCCAGCACCTCTGCCTAGGACAGGCTTGTTTGATTCTAAAATCCTTTAGAATAGCTAGCAAGAGTGGTGACAGAGGTCAAGCAAAAGTTACTCCCATTTACCTTGTCCTTCAGGTAGTCTTCACTGTCCTGAAGAACTGATCTAAAGCTGGCAGCTTAAAAGAAATAAATTGTTTCTTATTTTCATCTTCTTGTTGATAATACAAACTTCTCTTAGCTCCTTTAGTATTTCAGGGAAGATGATGAGCTGGTTCTATACATCTGAATAATTAGGATTTCAAGTAAGAATATGGGTACTAGGTGACTTGGGTTGGACTCCTGTCTCTTCCCCTCATCTGTTGTGTGATCTCAGACAAATTACTCAACCTTCTGGTATCTCCCATTTTCTCATTTGTAAAATGGGGATAATTATAGCAGCAATCTCATAAGGTTGCTTTGATAATTAAATGAAATAATAAACTTAAAATGCATTTAAATCTTTAAATCACCCTTTAAGCTGCAATGAATTCTATGCTATGGGCACTTTTCTTATCTCAATGGACCTTTATTTTTATTTACTTATTTATTTTTAGGCAGAGTTTCACTCTTGGTGCCCAGGTTGGAGTGCAATGGTGCAATCTCGGCTCACTGCAACCTCGACCTCCCCAGTCTAAGGGATTCTCCTGCTTCAGCCTCCTGATTACAGGCACACGCTGCCACCACACCCAGCTAATTTTTGTAGTTTTAGTAGAGACGGGGTTTCATCATGTTGGCCACGATGGTCTCGATCTCCTGACCTCGTGATCTGTCCACCTGAGCCTCCCAAAGTGCTGGGATTACAGACATGAGCTACCGCGCCTGGCCCACTATTATCTTTGTTATCAATTTTATAGTTCTAAAACCTTCCTATTGTTATAAAATGGAAGCTGCATTAGTCCGTTCTCACACTACTACAAAGAACTACTTGAGACTGGGTAATTTATGAAGAAAAGAAGTTTCATTGACTCACAGTTCCACAGGCTATAGAGCAAGCGTGGCTGGGAGGCCTCAGGAAACTGACAGTCATGGTGGAAGGTGAAGGGGAAGCAAACAGGTCTTACCATGGCAGAGAAGCAGAGAGAGAGTACGAAGGAGGAAGTGCACACACTTTCAAACAACCAGATCTTGTGAGAACTCACTCACTAGCATGAGAACAGCAAGGGGGAAATCCGCACCCATGAGGCAATCACCTCCTACCAGACCCCTCCTCCAACACTGAAGATCACAATTCAGCATAAGATTTGGGTGGGGACACAGAGCCAAACCATATCAGAAGCTATAGTTTGAGTTTGTGTATAGACTTAAAGGTCCATGAAATAGTTGAATTTTGTGACACAAAGGAAAAACCCTTACAGAGATTACATGAAATAATCCACTTTTCTCCACGGTCACTAAGAAAATAGTCCTTAAGGACATTATTCAGGATATAGAAAGCCAAAGGAAAGAACAGGACAGTACTTTATTTGGAGGCTTGGGACTTCAAATATGTTTGATTTGAAATCTTTTTTCCCTTTATAGACTATGAGCTTTGGAAATCTTAGATTTCGAAAGTTTTGGAGTTTTAATAAAATTGTACTCCAAAAATTCCTTTTGAACTTTGCTTTAAATGAGATGTGATGCTACATGGAAAGTAATAAACTCTGGGCATACACTTACTAGGGAGCTTTATTTTCTGGCATGTTTATAGTTGCTACTCTAAATGCTCAATATTTCTTCATCCTTTTTGTTATTATTTGGTGTATGTATAGCTCAAGAAGACTTTGGTCTCTCACTTTCCTCAGTTTTGCATGACTTTTCAATGGGTATATAGAATTTTCTGAGAAGGCAAATGTTGGGCTCAGACTGACATTGATTACTTATTTAATCTTTCCTTTCCTATATATGACTTGTATGTATTTATCCAACTGTTTTAGGCTCCAACTTTCTTCACCTTTAAAATTCAGGTTGTAGCACTCCCTTACGTAATTCTTTTCAACATTAAAAGTACTTACCAGTGTCTAGTTAGGGTTATATATGTAGTAGGTCAATGAGTGGTAACTTTTGTTCTTATTATAATTAGTTAAAGTCTGTCAGAAACATAGAAGATACTGAGTTTGTATTTTTTGGCTGCATAATACTGTACTGTCTAAGAGGCAGTTTAATGCAGGACACTGACTCTCAAGCTCACTGCCTAAATTCAAATCCCATTTCTGTCAACCACTATTTGTAAAACCTTGGGCAGGATTTTTAATCTCATCTCGATTTTCCTCATCTATAAAATGATTTACTCATACTACTTTATAAGATTATTGTAGATATTAAATAAGTTAGTACATATGAAGACCCTAGAGCAACAATTCTTGGCACCCAGAAAATCTTTGTAAGTATACTCTAATCCCAGCACTTTGGGAGGCGGAGGCAGGTGGATCACTGCAGGTCAGGAGTTAGAGACCAGCCTGGCCAACACGGTGAAACATCGTCTTTACTAAAACTACAAAAATTAGCCAGGTGCAGCTGTGGTGCTGTAACCCCAGCTACTAAGGAGACTGAGGCAGGAGAATTGCTTGAACCCAGGAGGTAGAGGTTGCAGTGAGCTGACATCACGCCATTGCACTCCAGCCTGGACAACAAGAGTGAAACTCCATCTCAAAAAATTTAAAAAAAATTTTGTAGTTATATATTCATCCTGGCACATTCTAGGTACTCAATAAATGTGCTCTTATATAATTGCATCACGAGCAAAGACAGCTCTGACTCTCAGGTGGGAGTGGGAATTTGGGGAAAAAAGAACAAAGACTTCTGAATTTCTCTAGAATATCAAAATGTATATTAGTTTTTGAGAGACCAATGATATTAATACATGGATTAGAAAGATGAGTGTGCATTATCAAAATTATGGAAATAATCCAACTTGCATTTTCCAGATACTTTTACGTGTATTTTATCAGTTATTTATTATAAAATTTGAAAGAGATTCAGGACAGACATTATCATCCCCATTTTAAAAAAACTAAAACTTGAAGAAATTGAATCAATTTGCCCAGGAACAAAAAAACGGAAGCAAGCTACAAAATTATGACATTTACCTCCCCATTTTGGTTATTTTTATCATTATGATTGTGTCACCTTGTCTATATAGGAAATGCTGCTGGTAAATGATGATAAGTATTTTCTAGATTTTCCAATAAGTTCATTTAATTTTACCCTTTTAATCCCTTTCTGAAGGAATCTTCCTCAAGAGAACTTTCCCTCAGGGAAGCTTACATTTGTGTACAGTCAGCTCTCCATATCCAAAGGCTCCAGCATCCATGGATTCAACCAACTGCAGACTGAAAATATTTGGAAAAAAAAAAAAGAAAGGATGATTGTGTCTGTACTAAACATGTACAGACTTTTTTTCCTTATCATTATTCCTGAAATAATTCAGTACAACAACTATTTACATGGCATTTACATTGCACTAGGTATTAGGAGTAATCTAGAGATAGTTTACAGTATATGGAGGATGTACGTAGGTTATATGCAAATAACTACACAATTTTTTGTCCAGGATTTGAGCATGTGTGGATTTTGGTATCCACAGGGAGAACTAATCCACAGTGAGGAAGCAATTCCCCTTGAATACTAAGGAACAATTGTATATACAACCTACACAGATTATATCTTTGAGAATATTTCAATTAAGTTTTAGTTCTTCAGACATGTAGCATTTAATCTTGACTAACTTAGGAGCAGTTTCATTCATTGAAGTTTTTATAAGCAAAGCTCTTGGAAGTATGCATTTAAAAAATCTTCAGATACCTGGGATGTTAATGTAGTCTAGGTACTTCGAAAACCTTAATTGCAAAAGTTATTCTTTATTCTAAAGCTACATTGGCCTCAAGTAAAATGACATTTTACTTTTGTACAACATCAACAGCGACTTAAATTTTTACCCTTAGTTAAGAATTTGCATAGTTAGGCCGGGTGTTGTGGCTCACACCTGTAATCCCAGCACTTTGGGAGGCTGAGGCAGGTGGATCACCTGAGGTCAGGAGTTCTAGACCAGCCTGACCAACATGGTAAAACCCTGTCTCTACTAAAAATACAAAAATTAGCTATGCCTGGTGGCAGGCGCCTGTAATCCCAGCTACTTGGGAGGCTGAGGCAGGAGAATTGCTTGAACCTGGGAGGCAGAGGATGCAGTGAACCAAGATGGCGCCATTGCACTCCAGCCTGGGGGACAAGAGTGAGACTACATCTCAAAAAAAAAAAAAAAAAAAAGAATTTGCATAGTTATTTGCACCATATTAGTATTCTTTTCACCTTTGGGGACAAAGCCATTACACAATTTTAAGGAAAGAATTCCCTCTTCTGTAAGTTTTGGAATCTTTATGTTAGGTTTACAGTCTTTAAGTGTATGTAATAACTCAAACATCAGACATTTAATGTATTGCCTGTGTAGTGTTCTAATTTGGGCATAATCTCAGAATATTATTTCATTTATTTGATTTACTTTGAGTCTGTCTAGTTATCAGTCTCTAGATCATAAGATATTTGGCTACTGTAGTTTGAACTCACAACAATGGTTCTGTACAGCCAGATGGCAGGGGCTTCCTGATCTTTGGTTACCATTTGAGTTTGAAATAAGGTTTTATCTCTTACACACACAACCGTTTATAATAATTTGTTGAAAGAGAGCACTTCGGTTGATAAGTCATTGCTCAGAAACCACATGAGCAGAGAAACAAAGGGGACTTAGACAGCAGGGCTTTTCTTTCTTTCTTTCTTTTTTTATTTGAGATGGATTTTCGCTCTTATTGCCCAGACTGGAGTGCGGTGGCACGATCTCGGCTCACTGCAACCTTCACCTCCTGGGTTCAAGTGATTCTCCTGCCTCACCTTTCTGAGTAGCTGGGATTACAAGTGTGCACCACCGCACCTGGCTAATTTTTTGTATTTTTAGTAGAGATGGTGTTTCACCATGTTGGCCAGGCTGGTCTCAAATTCCTGACCTCAGATTAGCCGCCCACCTCGGCCTCCCTAAGTGATGGGATTACAGGTGTGAGCCACCTTGCCTGGCCAACAGGGCTTTTAAAATAACCCAGATCTTATTTCCTAAAACTTAAAGTCCTTTCAGTTTAATAGCATATTTTGTTCACCCCACAAGCTCCTTCAGGAGATGGATCAACCCATCTTTGCAGAGGCTCTGAAAATCCTCCTACATAATTCTTTCTGTTTCTTGCTAGATGGTTCATGGTTATTTTTGGATTCAGCAAATCAAATTATTGGTTTAGTAAAGCCCTACTGTTAAGGTCAGTTATTTTATCAAATGGGGCTTTTTGCAGTTCAGCCTGTCACCTGACCAACACAAACATATGTGATGTTTTTGTTAGAGCCCATTTTAATTCACTACTCCTTTCAAGACTATACAAAGAATGGCCAGTAGTTTTTTGGGCACAACTCAAATGCCTATGGGACTGGACTGCTAAAATAAACAAATAGAGTGGGTGGTAGAGACTGTGGCAAATTGGAGAGTAATATTCCTCCCAAGAATGAGAGGATGGGATGGGGCCAGGAAGAAAGTGTTCCTGAATAGGATACTCTGTTAGTTATTTTTACTATCCTTTGAGGCATGTAGGTTCCTCATTCCTTCTGAATGTCCCCAGTCACCTGAAACTGGACGTACTTCTACCTATGTTCCCAACTGGGAACAAGAGGCTCTGTTTTTGTTGGTGAGGGACAGAGATGTGGAAAAGTCAGTTTACCTGCTGCTCTCACTGAAGTATCCACCTAGTTAGTTCCTTTGTTGCTGGTGCCAGAGCCCAGTATCTGACTATCCACACTCAGAGTGCCTCCTTCTTGCAGGAGGCTTCTACTATGCATTTGTTTCCTTCTTGAATCCAATTCCTCTGCTTTCTCTCTTTCCAGGATTTCTCTTTGGTTATTGTTTACCAGGGGCACCCCTTGTAATTTTTCAACTCATAAATTTAATTGTTAGAGCATTGGAGTGTGAAATAGTGACTTCAGGAAGTCCATCATGTCAGAACTCACCTATTTCTGTTTTATAGAAGATAATCAAACTATTGAAGAATAGAAACATACTGAGTATGAGGCTAGCATTTTTTGAAAATAATAACTTATTCATTTTCTTAGCTAATGCCTGTAGACTATTTTGTTTTTGTATAACACACACACACAAAAAAAAAAACCATTTGCTTATAGGAAGCTCCTAAGCTTTTTGGTTGATTTTTTTTTTTTTTTTTTTTTAATTGCTCTTCCTGAGGCAGCACATCTTCAAATGCCTTCCAGTAATTCTTTTTTGATTTTTTTTTCCCTAAACTTATCCTAACTTGGGTGCCTGAGATCTGAGAGAAGTGGAGTGTGAGACTAATATTATAAAATTAATTTGTCCTTACATGTTGATGCAAAACAGTTGAGTTTTTGTCATCTTATAACTTATGTATCCAATACATAAGTCATCTTATAACTTATGTATCCAATACAAGTAGAGATTGAGAAGGAAGCACATAAACAAAATCAAAGAGTTGTGTGGCAGTGACAAACCTGTACTCACAGTAGCTTTAGCTATTTGCCATCTGTAATTTTCACCTTTAGGGATCTGAGGAATATGAGATAATGAAGGGCATAGAGCTAAACATCTCGTGTCCACAGTTTATATCCTTATTTTATTTTTATGTTTCTCCCCAAGGTTCATTACAGTTCCTGGTATGTAGGTGGTGGGGAATGAATGGTCCTAGAAAAGATGATGACCTACTGTCTATTGCAGATATTTAAATTATTTGAACATATAGAAGCATACAAAATATAATTACTAAAGTAACTGCTGTTTATTGAGCATTTAACGTGAAAGGCATGGTCGATTGCTTTTTCATGATAACATTTTTCATTTTCACCAAGACCTCATTTTATGAATGGGAACTAACTGATGCACAGAGAGCTGAAGACACACAGGTAACAAATGATAAAGCAAGGATTTGAACCCAAAGTTCTTTGACTTCAGAATCGATATATGTTACTTGTCTACTTTTCAGCCAGTAGACTGAGAAGTGCTTGAGAAGTTCAAGACCAACTCTGCAAACAAACAAGGAAAGAAATAATTAATTACTTGGGTTGTTCAGGTAAAATCTCTGGGTTCCTTAGTGATGTGTATTTTAGGTTACCATGTTAAAGAAGAATTCCAAGCTTAGGAAGCAAAGATTGCTTTAACTTGATGAATAGTTTGTTTTCATTCTTTGTTTCTTGAATTGCTATAAAATAATTTATGTGTATAATAAAAATCAAAGTTGTATACAATGTTTAAAATTAATAGATAAAAGATTATTCTTTATCCCCACTTCTGGACTTTCTCTGCCTAAGGGAAGGCATGTTTAACCATTTCTGTCTGTATTTCATTTAGTGATTATTTCCATGCCATTAAATAATATATTTATAGTGCGTCTTCTGTACTATCCTCTATTTTAGCGGCAAGGCTTATATGAATAAACAGCCTTCTTTAAAATCATCCTTCTTGTGGAGATAACTCTCTAATCAGGAGGCAATCAATAAAAAAATAAATAAGCTGGGTAATGTCAGAGTGACCAGTGTCTTCATGAAGACAATGATGTGAAGTATTATATAGAATGGTATGGAAAAGTGGTGAGGGAAATCCAGTTGATTTCTTGTTTTATCTTGGAATTTTAGCTCTTCTCTTTCTTTATTTCTGCTTTTTGCACAGATATCTTGTGGTGTTTGGGTGGCTAATCTTATTTTTAAATGAAAGACCAGGTAGATTGTTAAGGGTGGCTTCTCATGCCTCCTCATTTAAAAGATCAGACCTGGGCCCATGAGACTAAGGGAGGAGACCACCCCTCATATCGTCTTATGCCCAATTTCTGCCACCAAAGAAAGAAGTAAAAACTAAAAGGCAGAAATGAAATCCACAGGCAGACAGCCCAGCGCTGCACCCTGGGCCTGGTAGTTAAAGATCCACCCCTGACCTAATTGGTTCTGTTATCTATAGATTACAGACATTGTATAGAAATGCACTGTGAAAATCCCTATCTTGTTTTGTTCCGATCTAATTGCCGGTGCATGCAGCCCCCAGTCACATACCCCCTGCTTGCTCAATCAATCACGACCCTCTCACACGCACCCCCTTAGAGTTGTGATCCCTTAAAAGGGACAAGAATTGCTCACTCGGGGAGCTCAGCTCTTGAGATTGAAGTCTTACTGATACCCCCCCCCCCCCCCCCGCCGAATAAACCCCTTCCTTCTTTAACTCCCTGTCTGAGGAGTTTTGTCTGCTGCTCGTCCTGCTACAAGACAACTTTACTTTAGAGTCTGCAGCTGTGAAACAGGGGTTGGCCACACGCTCCCAATCACCAAGCCAAAATGGGGAGGGATTTACTCTGAAGTGCCTACTAATAATGGAAACAAGTTTCATGGACTATTTGAGACAAGCAAGTTAGATAAACAAGTGAAGCTTCCCGGTGAGAGAATTTTGCCTCTACTCTGCCCCCACTGGATACTGGATTGTTTCCAGAAAAGAATGTAGTTGTAGTGTGGATGGACACCCTATTGACTGGCAAATGCAGATTTTTTTATACGCAACTTACTGATTGCTAAATTTTGAGCCCATCTTTTAAAAACTGTCAAAAGCCAAATGAAACATATGAAAGAAAGGGCCATGGGTATGTGACTTCTTCAACATCGTGCTCCCAATCTTTTCTTTTTTTTTATTTTAGCATAACACAGAGAAAATATTTGGTGGTATATTGTGGTAATAGATTGAGGTTGTTCAGTCTGGCCCTGGACCTCTGGATGCCTCAGCTTACCCAAGAGCTGAAAGGGTCAGTATCTCAGGACACACATAACTAGCAAGTCTATACTTGCACATTTACCTGTGACAGTATGTTTACACCTGTAGTATAATAACCCAGAACAGTTATTAATAACACTCCCCTTCACTCTTAAAAGTCTTTAGATTTGAACAAGAAGTTATATTGTCCTGCTACCCATAATCCATTCATGGTACACAATGGGTGGGGAGTTCTGGAAGTCTTCTCCTGGGGGATAGATACTACTCCTTTAGAAATAAACTCTGTGTTAAGTGCAACCTCTGTTGTTGCTCATGAAAGGAAGGTGGGGCAGGGGAAGCTTAAATTGTACAAGTTTTCGGTTAACTCTTTTCAATTAAATACTTTTATATCTGTTCCATCACATTTCTCCATTTTCATAACTGCCTGCCTTGAGATTGCGTTGCTGAGAACTCAGCCAGAGAAAAATCTCTCATCTCTATTGCATCGTTCCGTGTACTTTCTGAGTAATACCTCCCTTGACTGTTCATAATAATAATAAAATCCCATGTGTTTTATGCATTACAAAAATACTTTAAATCACGAGCTTCTTAATTTGTCACCCCTTTCTCAGTAGTGTTAGTGAACAGATACCTTTTTGAAGTTTTAAATTGTATTTTTAGTGGAATTTGAGTATAGAGAAAAGAGAAACATGGGTATTCAGTTCAAAATCTTGATCTAAAATTTTTTACCATTTTTTCTTATTTACCCAATTGAAATTGGAAACATAGACCCTGAATTCTGTTTTCCTTCTTGTTTTCTTGTTCCCTTTGTAGGCTTTCGCATGCTTAATGAGGGCAGAACTCCTAAATGTAAGGTTGTCATCTCTATAAAATTGAGCCAAGCTTTATAAAGATTACTGTTCAAACAAATTCAGAGATTTTTGTCAGATCTTGCGTGTGGCAGTGGAGTCGTCCTGCTAGTTAAATCCCAAGAGTTGCAGACTATCCAGATAAATGAGATAACAGTAAAAGTCTCATATCTACCATCTGTGCAACACAACTTTTACACTGCTCATTGTCAGTGCTGCGTTTGAATCCTGGCTAGAGATCAGTTTGAGACTGTACCCATTTAATTAGCTTGCTTCTTTAAATCCTCCCTTTCAAAGTAAATTCTAGGAAAGACATTTTGAAAAGCTAGTAGTGCTTTTGTCCTGAAATGTTCTAAAGCGGGAGCCACAAATAGGCATTATCCAATAGATTAGCAGCAAACTGCCAGTGACATTTTATAACCAATGCTTGTCAGTGCTTTTGAGATTAGGAGTGGGAGAAAGGGAAAGGATTAGAAAACTCTCATTTAAACAATGAGCTTTGCCTATCTCTAATAAGCTGTTTCCTTTCTTGCCTGGGAGTTTCCTAGGAAATAAGCTGCCTGTGATGCAGCATGGTTGTCATCAGCAGCTTTATCTTTTTGCCTGCTTCAGTGAACAGGCACTCTGCAAACTATGTCTACTAGTAAATAATTTAATTTTGTTATCTAGACTGAGGAGTTTGTCTGTGAAAGGAAATTCTTTAAAATGCTCCTGTCACCATCACACAGACACCACAGGAACAACTGAGTGAATGGTTAGGGGAAAATCGGGCTTATAATTTAAAAATCAGGGGATAAAACAGGAAGAGTGAAAGAACACATTCCTCAGCCCTGGGCCCAGTACAAACATATAGCTCAACTTCCTGGGCCCAACACAAACACATTCACACATTCCTTAGCCCTGGGCCCAGTACAAACACATTCCTCCATATATCTCAACTTCCTGGGCCCAGTACAAACACACCATATATCTCAACTTCCTGGGCCCAGTACAAACACACCATATATCTCAACTTTGGAAAAACACCACCTGGAGAGACCCCCAATAAGGTCACAACTGTTTGTGGCTTTACTGAAAGCATGGGAACCAATAGAAAACTGCTAAAGCTATAACTTAAAATGTTAACCAATTGTAGTGCTCTAACCAAAAGAATTCCCGTGTTCCTCTATAACCTTACATATCCTGTTTACATTGGGCTATAAAAAGCAAGCACATGCATTGTTCGGGGCCCTCTTGTATGTTGTGGAACAGAGGGATCGAGTTCAAACTTGCAGTAAAGATCCTTGCCGCTTGGCTTTGACTCTGGACTCTGGTGGTCTTCTTTGGGGAATAAACGGTCTGGGCATAACAAGAGTAGCTCTTGTTTCAATTTTTAGAGACCAGTTACCTTTTTTTTTTTTTTTTTTTTTTTTTGAGATGGAGTCGTACTCTGTGACCCAGGCTGGAGTGCAGTGGCCCAATCTCGGCTCATTGCAACCCATACCTCCCAGGTTCAAGCAATTCTCCTGCCTCAGCCTCCCAAGTAGCTGGGACTACAGGCATGAGCCAACATGCCTGGGTAATTTTTGTATTTTTAGTGGAGATGGGTTTCGCCATATTGGTCAGGCTGGTCTCAAACTTCTGACCTCAAGAGATCCACCTGCCTCAACCTCCCAAAGCGCTGAGATTACAGGTTTGAGTCATTGCACCCGGCCCTTAATGGTGTCTTTTGTGAATGGATGGAAAGGAAAGTGATGTCGCCTGAAAGGGAAGCTGTTCAGAGAGACATTGTACTTTTTGGTCATTATTAAATCCTTTTTTAAAAAGGGACTGAACCTTGAAAAACTATATAGCTTATTATTATGACCATATAAAAATGTAAAACAAGGCAGCCCTATAAGTGGATCTTAAAGGACATATTCTAGTCATTTTTGGAAAATTAGAATAGAAGGGTTTCATACTCAGAAGGCATGGTCCAAAGGAGTCCTACCTCCACCTACAATAGCATGAACCTGGCGAAGACCCTTAACCTTTCTGTGCTGTAAATTTCCCATATGCACAGAGAGGTGAGGATACTGGGTCTGTCTAATCACAGAGTTCCTGTGAGCATCTCATACATTTTAAATACATTTAAAATTTTTCTGAAAAGCTGTGAGGAATACTGAATGTGAGGTAGTAGTGTTTTTATTCATTTGTCTTAAAACCTGGCAGCTAAGAAGTTTGTTCATCTTGTGTAGACGAGGAAACTATTACGTTACATAGGCATTTTCCTTTGCAATTGAAACTGACTGAATTGTCAATTATCTCAGCGGAAGCTGAATACAGATGTGTGTATGGAATCAATTTTCTTTCATTCAAATTTCTTCTGTCATTGATCATATGATTTCATAAACTTAGCAGTAATAGGAAATATTTTAACAGCAGCATTCTAACATTGGTAGGAGTTGAATTCTTCGGTTATATCACATTTCACTCTGAAATTGTGTATATCTTTTACTCTCTTGTGATTTTTTTTTCCATAGACCCTTATTTTCTGAATCAAAGGAAATTACAAACTAATTTTCTATCTTCTACCTAAACTCTGGTTCTCTTTTAATTCAAATCCTGCATACTAAACCTGAATCTATGGTTTACATCATATGATGAGAAAGCATTCAATCAGCCTGGTGTATCTACTCTGTCCAGTTTTGACAAATATATAGAGTGAAGTTTCAAACTCCTACGTAATTTAGGTTTCTTGTGACTAACCACTACCACTGCGGCAGCTAATCTAAGAACGTTTTTCCCACTCAGATTTTTATAGCTTCCTCCTACATTGTTACTAAGAAGAAAAATAGACAAATATCACATCTTGAGTCACGAAGTATGTGTCTTATTAGGGTTTTCTTGAATTTCAAAGAAATTTCAGGGTGAATCCATATATCTATAATCCTCTCTGAGACGTATTAGGCTGAAAAAGTGAAAGCCACTTACTGAGCTTTTGAGTTTTGAATCAAACGGCATTGCCCTGCCAAGGCCTACACACAATTCATATGAAGCTTATTGTAACCAATCATAAAGGAGAGAGGAATTTAGTAAGAATCTTTGTCCAGACATTTTGTTGATTGAACTTTGCAGAGATTGGCAGAGATTAGCTGACCTCCTTAAAGTCACACCGCTGGCTGTTGGGTGCAGAGCTGGAATCAGAATGCGAGGCTCTAGCACAGTTCAATGCCTGCCCCCCCAACTACTTCATGGTGCCTACTATATGCTTTGCTGCTCCGTGTGCCAAACCTTAAGAAAGTCAAGAAATAGAAGAATTTTATCTGTTTGGTTACTTCATTTTCCAACCAAGAGCAGTCTATTAGATTACTGGGGAAATGTTGGTCAATGGAGATGTGACTAAGTCTTCCTGCTGTGAAATTTAGGCTTTTTGAAGTCCAAACACAGATGGAGAAATGTAATTAAACCTTTCAAATTGTTATCAAATCAAATCAAGAAAAAAAATTTCCACCTCAGTGGACAACTGTGTTGAAAAAATGGGTCAACCTGAATATAAATTTGTTTATTTATGAAAACCAAATTAATTCTTCCTGTTCTCCAAAACTGACTTATTTAGCCTCTGCGTTAAGGACATCTTACTGAATGACTTTGGGTAGAATAAAGAATCTAATGAATTAAAAGTAAGGAGAATTAGCTGAGCCCTTGCTTGGTACCCAAGTTTTTGCTTAGTACTAATGAGCTTATTGGTGGACAAGGAAGTTTTTCCTTCTAACTAATACATGCAAAATCATAAGAGCAAAATACATCTCATGGCAACTGACTGCTAGGCAGTTAATGTGTTACTACCATCGCTAGTTGTCAGCTCCTTATTTACTAATTACTCATGGATCTGGCTCACAGAAGTTTGGGCATATCAATTTTTCTAAACATATTGGAGGTTTATTTCAAAAATAATTTTGACTTCTGTAAATAATGTAGGACTGTGGTTCTAGTTTAAAGATTAATCTTAAGAAGTCACTTGGTGGCCGGGCGCGGTGGCTCAAGCCTGTAATCCCAGCACTTTGGGAGGCCGAGACGGGCGGATCACGAGGTCAGGAGATCGAGACCATCCTGGCTAACACGGTGAAACCCCGTCTCTACTAAAAAATACGAAAAAAAAAAAACTAGCCGGGCGAGGTGGTGGGCGCCTGTAGTCCCAGCTACTCGGGAGGCTGAGGAAGGAGAATGGTGTAAACCCAGGAGGCGGAGCTTGCAGTGAGCTGAGATCCGGCCACTGCACTCCAGCGCCGGCGACAGAGCAAGACTCCGTCTCAAAAAAAAAGAAGTCACTTGAAGTTCATTGGTAATAAATTTGAAGTCACATGTTAATCTCATGTGATGAAAGCATCATGATTCAGTGAAAAGGGTAATAGATTTGGAATCAGAGTAGCTGATTCCATTTCTTGTTGATTGAGTGATCTTTAGAAAGTTATATGTGTTCACTGAGCTTTAGTTTATTATCTGTTAAACTGATATAAATTTCTTATTTTATTTTTATTTTTTGAATTTTTTGAGATGGGGTCCTCATCTGTTACTCAGGCTGGAGTGCAGTGGCACAACCACAGCTCACTGCAGCCTCAACCTCCTGGGCTCAAGCGATTCTCCCACCTCAGCCTCCTAAGTAGATGAGACTACAGGCACATATGACCAAGTCCAGCTAATTTTTTTACTTTTCGGTAGAGACAGGGTCTCAATATGTTGCCCAGGCTAGTCTCCAACTCCTGGACTCAAGCAATCTTCTGACTTCGGCCTCCCAAAGTGCTGGGATGGCAGATGTGAGGCACTGCACCTGGCCAACTTGTTATTGAATAAAGTTATTCAGATGGTTGCATGAGAAAGATTTTTGACACTCAATAAGGGAAAAATTATTCTAATATAAAAAATTTAATTAAATGAATAATAAATTAAAGTATGACAGGGCTAAAAATCTAGTAGGTAGTATTGGCAAGCTTTCAATATTCTTTTTTATTCCTCAGAATACCTTTTTATTACTCAGAAGGGGTAAAGAGGAAGACAATAAATTGACAGTAAGGTTGAGGTTTTATGCATAGGAAGAGAGGGCTAGGACAGATGGAGGGTTCTGTAGAGGAAGCTACATATGACCTGTGCTTGGAAGATGCAAGGTGTCTGGATATGTCGATACTGAGGAAAAGGGTCTTTCAGGAAAAGGAAACAACATGTTTACGAATCTTGAGACAGGAAATTTGTGAAATGTATGCCGTTTGGTACCTGTGGCAGTTACAGAACCGAACTGGGGTCCACTCACCTGGTGCAGTAAAACCAGATGTCTACACTAAGGTTTTGCAGCAATAGAAATAAAAGGCATGGCTGGGCGTGGTGGCTCATGCCTGTAATCCCAGCACTTTGGGAGGCCGAGGTGGGTGGATCACCTGAGGTCAGGAGTTCAAGACCAGTCTGACTAACGTGGCGAAACCCTGTGTCTACTAAAAAGAACAAAAATTGGCCGGGCATGGTGGCAGGCACTTATAATCCCAACTACTTGGGAGGCTGAGGCAGGAGAATAGCTTGAACTTGGGAAGTGGAGATTGCAGTGAGCAGGGGCTGTGCCACTGCACTCCAGCCTGGGTGACAGAGTGAGACTCTGTCTCAAAAAAAAAAGGCCAGGCGTGGTGGCTCACACCTGTAATCCCAGCACTTTGGGAGGCTGAGGTAGGTGGATCACAAGGTTAGGAGTTCAAGACAAGCCTGACCAACATGGTGAAACTCTATCTCTATTTAAAATACCAAAAAAAAAAAAAAAAGAAAATTAGCCGGGTGTGGTGGCACATGCCTGTAGTCCCAGCTACTCAGGAGTCTGAGGCAGGAGAATAGCTTGAACCCAGGAGGCGGAGCTTACAGTGAGCTGAGATCATGCTATTGCACTCCAGCCTGGGCGACAGAGTGAGACTCAAATCTCAAAAAAAACAAAAAAAAAAACAAACAAACAAAAACAAAAGAAAGAAAGGCCTTTGCAGAGCACCAGGCAAGCAAGGAGGACCAGGCAGCTAAACACTCAAACCCTGAAAGGCAGGGGTAAATTTCGGGAAAGCAGAAGCTACTGGTAAAATCATAAATCAATACATGGAGATTACACATTGGTTTTGGCCTAAAAGGTGGACTATCTTGAAGCAGAGGCTTATAGGTCATAGGTAGTTTCAGAGATTTTCTGATTTGCAATTGGTTAAGGAATAGAAGTTTTGTTTAAAAATTTGGGGTCAGCAAAAAAATGCTACTTAGCTGAGGGGTGTGATTTTCTCCAAGCCCGTCAGGAAGAAAGAATGATGGTCAAAATTTCGTCTTCACTTTTCCCTTATCTGAGGTCTACAGGCCATTGGATCCATTTGGTGGGTGTCCTCACTGGAGTCTGAGTCCCTGGAAGACAACTCAGGGACACATGTTAAAATGTCATTTTTAGTTTCTATAAGGAAAGCAAACATCTGTGAACTCTAATTTCCTTGACTATAGTTTTAGTCTACTATTACTTTTTTTTTTTTTTTTTTTTTAGACAGACTCACTCTTATCACCCAGGCTGGAGTGCAATAGCACGATCTTGGCTCACTGCAACCTCTGTTTCCCGGGTTCAAGCGATTCTCCTGTCTCAGACTCCCGAGTAGCTGGGATTACAGGCACCTACCACCACATCCAGCTAATTTTTGTATTTTTAGTAGAGATGAGGTTTCACCATATTCACCAGGATGGTCTTGAACTGCTGACCTCAGGTGATCCACCCACCTTGGCAGCACAAATTCTACCACTTGGCTGTAACAAGTCTTTAACAAGTCACTTAGTTGCTTCTGTGATTAGCTGGCTAGGTACCTGGAATTTCCCTTGAAGGAATTCAGGATTTTACTTTATTTCCATCCGTGGAGGTGCACAGGCCCCTAAAAAAAGGGGGTCCCTGCTTCATCTCAGGACAGGAAATAGCTGAGAGAAATTGAGAACAACAGAGAAAGCTTCCCAGGCCCATGGGCAGAGATTCTAAGGTAAAGAGCTTTTTAATCCTTCCTGAAGATTTGCTGTATCATTTTATTTGGGTCTCTCGATGATTTTACAGCATAGTTCCCTGTTTCTGTTCAGCATAGTTGACGTGGCCTTTCTTTTCAGAGCTTCTTTGGCAGCAATCCCAGACAACCTTCACCTCTCAGAAAAATGGAGGTTCATTACTCCTGTTGGGGAGGGTAATTCAAAAGAAACACAGATCCTTAAAATGATTAATGGCCTCTCAAGTTGGATGCTGGGTTGTCCCAGACCTGTCTCGCTGTATAAGCTTGAAATAAGGTTAGGAAGTTTGCAGCTTAGGTGTGGACATTTTACAGTTATGGAACTAAAGATACACAGTTCCTTCCTTCAGTATTGGCATGTGATATAAATGTGGAACACAGGTATTCCCTTGAAAGACCACCATTCACTCTGTCTTCCAAATTAAGCCATTTGCTTGAGCATAAAAAAAATGAAAGACCCAGTGTTAGGAAAGCAAGTCACTCAATATCACTGAATTCTTGGTTAGTGTATGGTGACCAGTCATGTCTATCTTTCGTTGGTGTTATTTTTCACCTTTATGACTGCACCTGATCTGAAGGGAATAATTAAAAGATGAATGTGAGAAATAAGATTTGGCAATCTGTGAGGTAGGACTAAAGTGAGATCCAAAGTGAGCCATGTTACATTTTCTTTATTGACTCTAATAAGTGGAAATGACATTTGCAAATTTCTTATTTCTTATATAATCATTCAATATAATGAAAGAATATCCAACATAAAACTATATAATCTATCAAAATTAATCTATTATTACACACCACACACACACACATCCATATAGCCACACCTTTTCCACACACACACTTCCTGGCATTATGTCAGAAGAATTTCTGAGTGTGTATCTGTAATGGTCCATTAGTTGTCCATTAGTTGTGGGTGTAGATTTTGTATTACTTTCCAAAGGCTTGCTTAGGCTACATTGTAGATTGGATCCAGTGGGTGGGCCCTTATAAGATCAAGGTTCAGAGTGGACTCAACATTCAAGCATTAGGAGAGCAGGGAGATAGCATGTACCCACAGTGAGAGCAAGTAGCATCCACCCCGTCAAAGCTGAGAGGTTTTTATAATCCTAGTATCTTGGCCCTAGATATGATTACTGCATACATTGGTGCTACGACCTCTACCACCCGGCTCTAAATTTTATGTACATATTGTAAGGGGGAAAATTAGTTTGCTCAAGGCATGTAACTTAACCTCAGAAAGAGTCACCTCAGTGCAATTTGCACATCAGAGAATGATACTTTGTATGTCGTAAAAAAGTTATGTAAAGCAAGTTTCTGACTTCACCCACAGGCTAAGTGCAACTTTGTAAGAGTGAACCATCACTGGGTTTTAGTGTTTGGTTAAAAGCAGGAGGTACACATTGGGTTGCCAGTACTACCTACCAGTTGCTTCTGAATGAATTTTAATGAGAAACTGACATAAGGGATGTGAATAAATGATTGAAATTCAAATAGCTCATAATAAATACCAGTTCTGGCAGGCCAATATACATACACAGTATGAGTCTGGAAGACAGTATGGTTTTGTTTGAAAGTTCAGAGTCGTTACAACTTAATTTAAGACTTACATTCTGCTAGATTTGGTGTATAATTATAAGGTCTTTCTCTTTTATTCCATTCTGTCATTAATGGATGAAATAAAAAGTTTTACTAAGTTTTGATTGGATTCAGAACTGGGTAAGAGTGATGGTATCTGTTAGTAGAAAGGAAAGCAGTTAGAGTTCCAAGCTGTGTGTCTTCAGTTTATTTAGCATTCAGTGTCTGTTAAGATTTTTTTTGTTTTTGTTTTTTCATAAGAGAATGTCTGGAAATAGCTCAGAGGATGATTTTGCCATCAAGTTTAAGAACTTGATGAGTTTAGAATGTATGACAATAAGACCTATATTTATCATGAAACATTTTGTGAAAGATCTCAGTTTGAACAAACTTTTCTATTGGAGTGCATTAGTCTATTGAAACTTCCTCAAGAAATCCCATAAATTGGGCCAGAACCATTTCCTCCTGTTGGTGAGAAGGAAGAATTGATGGAGAAACGATAGTGGAGTATTTATCAGATTCATAAAACAGGAAGAGAGTTTCAAGTCATATGTGACTTCCAGTCCATTGCTTAGTTTCCTGAGTTCCACTTCCTTCCTTTCAAAGTTCCTACAAAATATATGTATGAGATAAAAATAATTAATTATAATTCTCCCTTCAGTTGCTATAGCAATGGCAGTTTCTTAATGCATCCTCTGTTCTTTATGCCCTTCTGAATTAATTTAGCAAAAAGCAGCCCAATTTTAGAAATAAAGTCCTTTCAAAATAGGTGTCGAGTGGTTTTATAGGGATTTTACGGTGTCTAGATGAGAATTTCTCAAGACTTCCTGAAAGGCCAGGGCCTTCTGACTAGGATTAGAAGGTGGAGGCTGAACGTGAACTGGTTTGCTCTTCCCTTCTATGGCTGTTTTATTTTGAGAACAGCTATTTCTCAAAATAAGTCCAGATTAGGAAATATATTGAATAATATTCAAACTCCTTTTTTTTTTTTTTTTTTTTTTTTTTTTTTTTTTTACAATCCCATACCACAAAAAGAAACATGGATTCAGGATTTCTGTATTTCCCTCCCTAGACCCACTTTATTGTCTCTTCTAACTTGTTTTTTTTTATTATTCCCAAAGAGAAAAATAGAGTGTTAAAATAATTTTATTCAAAGTGATTTCTAAAATCCTGAAGAGCAAATCTTGTTCTGTTGTTATTTTATGTACAGTAAATGATAAGTATCTAACTATTCTAAAAGTACCTTTCTTTAGTTGCTAGATTTATTCTTACAGTTGTCTGTAATTATAATGATATTTGAAGCAGAATATACTTCAATAAAGTAAAACATTTCAGGTATATATTTATAGAGAATAATTCACTAATGTAAAACTTCAGTATGCTAAGAAGCAGGCCAATTTGTCTTCCTTTGAGAAAAAATATTTGGTCAAAAACCCATAACCAAACTCTTTGATGCTGCCTATTAACATCTGAGACAATCAACATAATTGAACAAAGATTTGTATTATCTCTCTCCTTCATTGACCATTTGAATTTATTCACCCAAATTTTGGTCCAACCATGAGTCATCTTTACTGGTATAAAATGGAACCTGGTAATAGAGCTCTAGTTCTTATATATGATAAACAATTTAAAGAATTCAACCCATTGTATTCAATCAATTTTATGGGATTAATCAGGGTTCCATCAGAGAAGCAGAACCAGTAGGTGGTATATATTTGTTGCAGGGACTTTATCATATCCATATGTGTAAGCTTCTTGGCTCTTCAATGATCCCATAAAAATCTCCATTATGGTCTAATGAGGAATTCTGGGAAATGTAGTTTATCTAGCCAAGTCGTTACATGACAAAAGTACCACATGTGGTTTGAGATTTAAATCCAATCACATGTCACATAATGATGGTGATATACTCTGGGAAATGCATCATTCAGTGATTTCATTGTTGTGCAAACATCATCAAGTGTCGTTACACAAACCTAGAAGCTTACTACAGGCCTAGGCTATGTGGTATACTGTTGCTTCTAGGCTACAAACCTGTATAGCGTACAACTGTATTAAATACTGTAGGCAATTGTATCACCATGGTATTTGTGTATCTAAACATAGAAAAGGTTCAGTAAAAATACAGTGTAAGTTGAGTGCAGTGGCTCACGCCTGTAATCCCAGCACTTTGGGAGGCCAAGGCAGGCTGATCACAAGGTCAGGAGATTGAGACCATCCTGGCCAACATGGTGAAACCCATCTCTACTAAAAATACAAAAATTAGCTGGGCATGGTGGTGCACACCTGTAGTGCCAGCCACAAGGGAGGCTGAGGCAGGAAAATTGCTTGAACCTGGGAGGCGGAGGTTGCGGTAAGCTGAGATAGCGCCACTCCAGCCTGGTGACAGAGTGAGACTCCATCTCAAGAAAAAAAAAAAAAAAAAAAAAATACAGTGTAAGAGATAAAAAATGATACACCCTATGGGGCACTTACCTTAATGGAGTTTACCAGAGTAGAAGTTGCTCTAAGTGAATCAGTGAGTGAGTGGCAAGTGAATGCAAAGGCCTAGGACATTGCAAACTATTGTAGACTTTATATATGAACACTGTACACTAAGGCTACACTAAATTTATTTTTAAAAATTATTTCTTCAAGAATAAATTAACCACAGCTTACTGTAACATTTTTTACCTTATAAACTTCTAAATGTTTAAAAACCTTTTGATGCTTGTAATAACATTTAGCTTAAAACACAAGCGCAATGAACAACTATACAAAAATATTTTCCTTATATCCTCTTCTATAAACTTTTTTCCATTTTTAAAGTTTTTATTTTTAATTTTAACCTTTTATGTTTTTCTGTTAAAACCTAAGACACAAAGACACACACTAGCCTAGGCCTACACAGAGTCAGTCAGAATCATCAATATCATTGTCTTCCACCTCCACATCTTGTCCCACTGTAAGGTCTTCAGGGGAAGTAACATGCATAGAGCTGTCATCTCCTATGAGAACAATGCTTTTTTTTTCTGGAATACCTCCTAAAGGACCTATCTGAGGTTGTTTACAGTGAACATTTCTTTTTTGTAAGTAGAAGGAGTACACTCTAAAATAACCATAAAAAGTGTAGCATATAAAATATATAAACGAGTAACAGCCATTTATTACCATTATCAAGTATTACGTACATAATTGCATGTGCCATCCCTTTATATGATGGAGAACACAGTAGGTTTGTTCACACCAGCATCACAACAAACAAGTGAGTAATGCATGGTGCTATGATGTTAGAACAGCTACAGTGTCACTAGGCAATAGTAATATTTCAACTCTGTTATAATCTTGTGGGACCATCATTGCCTATGTGGTCTATCAGTGGCCAAAATGTCATCATGTGGTACAAGACTGTACTTCCTTTGAACCTTCAGAGATTAAAAAAAATGTAAAATGCCCCAATCTACCTCAAGCTTCTTACAAATGGTCTTTTGAAACCTGATTTAAAAAATCAATCATTACAACTGTAAATAACACAAAGTGGGAAATGACACTAACTTTTGCCAAACAAAGTATTGCGTCTTAAAAAATAATAATCGAGTAACCATATGTCAATATAAATCACACAGATGTTGCTTGTTGTTATTATGCAGAGCAGGCACACCTCAGAGTTATTTCTGTTTCTGTTCCAGACCTCTGAAATAAAAGAAATATTGCAATAAATTGAGTCACACTATTTTTGGTTTCCCTGTGCATATACAGGTTATGCTTACAGTATACTATTAAGTGTGTAATAGTGTATGTCTAAAAAACCCATGTACATACCTTAATTTAGAAATACTTTATTGCTATAGAATGCTGAAACAGAGACACAAAGTGAGCATATGCTGTTAGAAAAAAGGAACAAATAGACTTACTTGATGCAAGGTTACCATAAACCTTCAATTTGTAAAAATGCAGTATCTGAGAAGGGCAATAATGTAATATTATTACACACACATAATGTAATATTATTACACAATGACACAAGCTATGCCTGGATAATATAATGAACAAGAGCAAGATCTTAGAAATCTGACACTTGGAAAAATGTGAGTACTAACCCTTGTAAGCTGCTAAACCAGCACTTTCTCATACACAAAATGAAGACAATACCTAAATCTTAGGATTGCTTGGAGGTTAGTTTTGATAATGTATTACATACCTTCTTTCATCTAGCTGCTAGCATAGTGCCTGGGACATAATAACCACTAAAAAATTATAACCATAGTTATTTTTAATAAAGTGTTCACCATTATTTTTAAAATATTTTTTGGCTTTTATTTGTAAAACAGTGATTGATAGCTTTGACCCTATTTTGGTTAAATGAAATTCCTGACAGTACTCTATCAAAAGGTGAATATTCTAAGGTGCATTCTTGGTACCTCATTGATTTTTCAGGTTTGTGAATTTTGAATCCCTAGTGCTGAAATGAGCTTTCTGCAGTCACTCATTTGCTTCAGGGCTGACTTGTTTTGAAGCCAGTGGGCAGCAGAGAAAAGCACCTGGTAAGTGGTGCAGCAGGAGAAAACTCCTCTGTTGAGACACACTTTTCTTATCCTTGTCATTCCTGTACAAACCTGCTTTATTTGCAGATGGTTGAGATCCTGAAGCCAAAAAATAAGCAAATGCAATTAGGGGAAATGTATAAAATGTTTTTAGGTAAGACTGACTTTCCTTCACTCCTTCGGCTGCAGGAATTGTAATTATTTGTAGCAGGAAGTAAAAAGGGCAAGGAAATTTATTCTGGCTCTATCCTATAAAATGGGTGAAAGTGATAATTTGTAATCCTCAGTGGGTTTGTTTCATCTGCCTCCTGAAGAAATATTGTGCTTGTGTGGTGTTTTCAGATATGAGGATGAACTTAAATCCCTCTCTCTCTGTCAACAACATCTATTTTAGGAAAGCCATTCTACTCTTCAAAACAAATGTAGACTTTTAGGATAAAAATAGACTGAATAAACCTTATTCTTATATGCAGGCATTCTGAGAGTATAGGAGCATACAGCAGCATAAGGGAGGTGATGATAAGGCAGAGAATTTTATCTCTTACTTTCTCAGCAATTCTCATCAGATATAAATAAAGATGTATTTGAAAATATAGAATGACTTCAATGGTATTGAAATTTATTAGACTTGGAGTCTGAAGATCTGTTTGAGCTATAGTTTTGCCACCTGCTATTTTCTTTAGCTTGGTACTTATGATCTTGGACTACAGATTTATCCACAATAAAACAGGGATGATAGCATTTTGTTCTATATACCATATAGTATTGTTGGAAAGATTAAGTATCATAATGAAACATTATACACAAGTATGTATAATGTATAATGTTTCATTATGTTGTTTGATAATAGAGATGCCACTACTTTATTACCAAACTACCAGTGAAGAAAAATAATAGAACCATAGAGCTAGAATATGCCTTGAAGTAAATTTTGAATAATTTTAGGGCTGTCATTTGTTAGGTCAACATTTATTGCATATGGCTAATGGATTTAATCATTTTCTTTAGTATTCTTTATATATTATATGCCAAGTAAAAAATATTATTTATAATAATGTTAATTATGATGGCATGCTTCAAATTTCAGGCCCTAGAGGTTGTCAATCTAAATAACAAACAGAGAGGCTCTCTAAAAAAAATGATGTTTATTTGGGTATAGGGCATTGCAATGGGAGTATGTGTGCCATAGTAAACTACGTGCATATTCAGGGAGATAAAAGAAGACCAAAGGCTTTTTTTTTTCTTTAAGTGAGGAGGATTATATAATCATTTTGAAACAATTGTCCTTGACTACAAGGAGCAATAACAAGGGTGGTGCCAGTTAGAGGTTAGACAGGCAGTTTCTGGGAAGATGTCCTCCTAGAAAAAATTTTTTTTGCATAAAGTTGTGATGGCGTTTGTGCAAGGTAGTGGTTTTTGTGAGTCTTTTGTGATAGTTCTTGTGATCAGGCATGTGTGTATGAGAATCCTCCCTTCATAGTCTTCCCGGCTCTATTTGTCAGAGTTTTAAACCCAAGTGACTGTGACTCCATTTTGATTCTGAAAACTTTCACGTTGTCTAAAGAATTCTGGAAAAGTACATAGTAATGTGGCTGCTCTAATCCTTAGTTTAATATTAGAATTTATGGGACAGGGAGGCTGGTACACATAATTTCAGCTACTGTGGAACAATGAAATTCACATTTCCTTATATGTTATGTACAGCTTTACACTGTCAATATGCTGTTTTTCTTCCTTTTTATTTGAGCTTCATCACCAGTCTGAAGTCCATGTTTTGTATGGCTGTGGTTTGTCATCCTTAAAGCATATTTTCTTGTTGTCAGGCCTTGTATCCCAGCTGCCTTCTTCTTCTTTAGTTTCTTCAGCTGTCTTTTAGGGGAGGTGTTTGCTGTGCCATTGAAAATGTGGAGATAAAACACTCATCACTTATTACAATGTGATAATGAAAGAAAATGGATTTAAAAGATAGCAGCTGAGACTAACATTAAATGTAGTGGTACAAGAATCAGTTGGTTAAGGATTAGGAGATTCGGTCCAAAAGGTATTTGGTGAGAAGTGAAGATAAGACAAGCTTCGGTCTGGAGATGGAGTTACAGTGCATAAGCATAGTCCTTATTCCCAAAAACTCACAATAGATTGTAGTAATTCTCAAGCCTCATTCTGTACCACTCACCTAGAGGCCTTTAAAAACACAGATGCCTGTGTTCAATCCTTAGAAATCCTGACTGAATTCTTCCATAGTGGGCCCTGGAGAAGTGCATAGTTTTAACTGCTCCCTACATCATTTTGTCTAATAGTTCTGGTTTTATTCTTTCATATACTACGAAATCAGGCAAGTCTCAAAATATACTTCTAGCCTACCTATCTATGAAACATGGATGATATCATCTGCTCTTTATTCATTTATGTCATAAACATTTATGGCATTCATATTTTGTGTCAGATATTGTGATATGTCAAAGAGAGAGGCAAGTTACAGTGTCTATTGTAAAGGTGAGTGTAAGAAGAAAATTTGAAGTAAAACTATAAACCTGAAAAGCAAATTTGTTCATGGCTTTTGACATCAAGTCTGTATACAGCAGAGAAGACAGGAACTTTGAATTAATTGATTGATCAAATCAGTTCCTGTACCTGAGCAGTTGAAAGCTTCTGGGAAAAAATCTCCTGCTTGTGTTGGCCAGTTTTCATTTAATTTAATCGCAAGCACATGTCACTGACTGGTAACCTTACTAAATGTGCTAATTTAGTGATTTAAAATCCTACTTGCAGAAACTAGTGTTTCACACTCTTTCCAAAATCTCCAATATCACCTCTAGTCAACTGTCAGTTGCTGACATTGTTTATTTTACTGAGAAAATCAGAAGAAATTAACAAAGAATCACATTATTTTTAAAACATTACATTCATCAGTTTACCAACATACATATCTATATGTTTTGCCTTTCTTCCTGTTACAGCTGTTCCTGCTTATGTCTAAGTCTAATTCTTTCTGTGTTATAAATCTGTATTTTCAGCTGTCAAAGCACTTCTACAATTGTCTCTGCTCTCACCTGCATCATCAATTTATCCCTGCCTGTCAGATCTTTCCCATCAACAAATATGCACTAATGGCACCTACCTGAGGAAAACTAAACAAGACTATCATCCAAGGTACCTACAGCCTCCTCCAGCTCTTAATCTCATCTCCCTTCTACTTCTCTGTAAAACTTCTTGAAAGTATCTGTACAGGCTGTCTCTACTTCCTCACCTTACCACATTCCAACTGAGTCATTAATTATATCTATATATTCTCTGAAAATGTCTTTTTCTCCTTAAACTACACATACACATATATACACTCCTTGTAAATGCCTTATCAAATCAGAAGAGACAGTGGTCAAGTCTCTGTTCTCGTCTAAGTCAGCCTCTAGATGGTATTTGAACACAGGCAGCAACTTGTAGAAACACTCTCTTCTCTTCCTTTGGTATCTACCACATTGTCTTGGTTATCCTGTTACATAACCAGTTACTTGTTTGTAGTCTCCTTTGATCATGTCCTCAAATGTTGAGCCTCTCAGAAGTTACTCCTAGGTCATCCTTTGGCCTCTATCAGAACTCTTGTCATCTCTTCTGGTTCCATAACTTGTAGTCTATCAAGGGATAAACTATTAACATATTTAGATATTAACATATTTAGTCTACTAAGGAATAACCAGCAGGTGTATATATCCATCTGTCTTATCCCTTGAACTCTCTCTGCACAAACCTGCTCTTGCTCCTCCTTCAATCTTACCCAACTCATTAAATAAAACTAATTGTCCCTGCTTTTCACCTCTAAACCCTAAATACCAACCTTCATTCCTTTCCTCATTCTACCACATCAAATCTGTCAGGAAGTTCTGTTAGCAAGATATCCAAAATGTATTCCACTCTGACTACTTTTTGACATCATCACTTTACCTCTTTTGTTCAAGCTACTTTCATCTCTGCCTCGACAGTGCATCAGGCACCTAAGTGGTTTCATTGCTACCACCTTTGCCTTCCTGTAATTTATTTGACAGATTTGTCAGAGTGATTTTTAAAAATCAGATTATGTTGCTCACTTTAATGACTTCAATTGCAATTTTAATATAATCCATCCCCTTTAAACAATTCAACTCA
The DNA here is from genome assembly GCF_002776525.5 of Piliocolobus tephrosceles. Classification (NCBI taxonomy): domain Eukaryota; kingdom Metazoa; phylum Chordata; class Mammalia; order Primates; family Cercopithecidae; genus Piliocolobus; species Piliocolobus tephrosceles. The sequence goes on along the minus strand of NC_045443.1, from coordinate 34,931,966 downwards.
AAAAGACCTTTTTTTTTTTTTTTTTTTGAGAGAGAATTAGGGAAATTTGAATGAATATTTGAGAATTTTAAGGGATTATAGTCAATCTTGTTCTACTTTCATATATGTTTAACAGTTTTCATTAATTCATATAAAGTTGAAGAAGGAGAGGTAAAGTTTCAGCCCTTTGCCATGGCCCTATGGGACTGAATGTTTGGCTGCTTCCCTGGCCTTTTCTTTTAGTCTCTCTTTGGTTGGCTGTAGTTGAGCCACATTCACCTGGCTTTCTTTTTCTGAACACTTCAAGCCTTTGCACTTTTTGGTCCCTCTGCCTGGGACACTTCACAGAACTGGCTTATTTAGGTCTTACTGCCAGAGACCATTCCCCTAACTTTTGCCCATCTCTCTTCCGCTTCCCTATAAAACTTCCCATCCCCACCAGCTCCATACACACTCTCTCTTTCTCTCTATATATATAATATATATAATATATACATATAATTTTTGAGACGGAGTCTTGCTCTGTGACCCAGGCTGGAGTGCAGTGGCACAATCTCGGCTCGCTGCAAGCTCCGCCTCCCGGGTTCCCGCCATTCTCCTGCCTCAGCCTCCTAAGTAGCTGGGACTACAGGCGCCCGCCACCTCGCCTGGCTAATTTTTTGTGGATTTTTAGTAGAGATGGTGTTTCACCGTATTAGCCAGGATGGTCTTGATCTCCTGACCTCGTGATCTGCCCGCCTGGGCCTCCCAAAGTGCTAGGATTACAGGTGTGAGCCACCACGCCGAGCCTCCATACACTCTATTTTTAAAAATTAGTTGACTTTGTTTACATGTTTATTATTTCTTTTCTCTACTAGAATTTAAGCAGCATGAATCAGAAACTTGGTTCTAAGATGGTACATAGTGGGTATTCAATAAATATTTGTAAATGAAGGAATTGGGCATTACTTTTTATTCCGTTTTAAAAATGAGAAAACCAAGACTGTAAAAATTAAATACTTTTTCCTAATGTCACAGATATTAAGAGGCAGAACTGAGATGCGAACCCAAGTTTTTCTGATTTAGGAGCCCTTTAAAACTCTACTGTATAATTTTCTGCTAGAATAAACTAACGTAGGACAGAGGCAGAGCATAATTCCCCATAAAACTGAAAGAATTGTCTTTGTAGCTATACTGACTTAGGAAGAAATTTCATGACTTTTATTAGATTCTCAAAGGAGTTCTTGAGCCCCCAAATTTTAATCATTGTCTCTTTGGTTTCTATCATGGCAACTCACAATGTTAGAGGCTCAATACAGTATGAAAATTTTAAACTGCTTGCTGACTAAAGCATTATGTTATCCAATCCTAAACATCAACATTTGTCAACACTTAAATAACTTTTCTGGATTTAATTTTTTTTTTTTTTTTTCCACAGGGTATTGGGCATCCCTATTTGCCTCCATACTGGTCTCTGGGATTTCAGCTGTGTGATGGGGTTATAATAGCCTAGATATGCTGAAAACCACAGTTGGACATTTAAGACAATATGATATTCCCCATATAAGTGTACTCAAACAGTATGGAGGGAATTGAGAGGAATAAGGAAATCAGAAAGTGTAGTAATTATATTGTAATATACATGTGTGTGGATGTGGATGTGTGTGTGTATAAGAGAGAGAGATGTGTAATGGTAATCATTGTCACATATTATCTTCTCAGTTCCAATAAAATAATCATTTTTGTTCTCTTTTTCTTACAAGATAACCCAAAACTCACACCAATATTTAAATTTCTAATTGAATACAGTCACTTATAAGCTACTTGTGATTCTTCAACAATATTTGGTTGTCTGTTTTCCTGATGTTGGAGTCTCATATCTGCAGTGCTCCTTGGTACAGGATGTTCAGTATTGTGATATTGACTGCATGGGACGTCAGATAGACTTCATATATGATGAAGACAAATTTGATGGTCTGCCTGAGTACATTAAGGAACTGAAAATGATGGAATGCATAATATCATTACTTTGGTAAACTTCTTTTGAAGATCAAACAAAATATTTTAATTTATATTTTCTAAGCATTTCTAAATACACACATATATATATTATAATTAATTTATCAAAAAGTAGAAGTCCCAACACTAGTATATTCTTGAGGAATAAAATTTTATAATATTTAATGATAAATGTTATGTTTCATTAAAGGATGATAGATTATAAGTACATTTTATGCTATTTAACGACATAGACGTGTCATCAAGTGATGAAGGAATTCAGTTAAGTTTTTAAAACTCAGTGGTCTAAAAGAAAATTAACATATTGATTTCTCCATCAAGGTTATTTCCACCATTCAACAACTTTATCTCAAATAAGAAGCAACAAACAAAAAAACCAGGAAAGGTTGCATGCCAAAATAGCAGAAATATTTCCTTTACCTATTCATATAGCTTTCAAAAATGTTTATTATTTTTTAAAATTTTTGTGGGTACATAGTAGGTGTATATATTTATAAGGTACATGAGATGCTTTGATACAAGCATGCTATGTATAATAATCACTTTAGGCTAAATGAGGAACCCATCACCTCAAGCATTTCTCCTTTGTGTTACAAACAATCCCATTATACTCTTTAAATTATTTTTGAATACACAAATTATTATTGACTACAGTCACCCTATTGTGTTATCAAGTACTATTCTTTATTCTTTCTATTTTTTTGTATCCATTAACCATCCCCATTTCCCCCCACCCCACACTATGCACCCCAGGCTCTGATAAACTTACTTCTATTTTTATCTCCTTTAGTTGAATTGTTTTAATGTTTAGAACTCACAAATCAGTCGCACCATGTGATCTTCATCTTTCTGTGCCTGGCTTATTTCTCTTAACATAATGATCTCCAGTTTTATCCATTTTGTTGCAAAAGACAGGATCTCATTCTTTTTTATGGCTGAATAGTACTCCATCTTCATTGCATCTAAGTGCCACATTTTCATTATCTGCTCATTTGTTGAATACTTAGGCTGCTTCCAAATCTTGGCTATTGTGAATAGTGCTGTAATATTGAAGAGATTGCAGTTATCTCTTCAACACACTGATTTCCTTTCTTTTGGGTATGTACACAGCAGTGGGATTGCTGGATCATATGGTAGCTCTATTTTAGTTTTCTGAGGAACGTCTAACTTGTTTTCCACAGTGGTTGTACTAACATACATTCCCACCAACTAGGTATGAGGGTTCCTGTTTCTCCACATCCTCGCCAGCATTTGTTATTGCTTGTTTTTTGGATATAAGCCTTTTTAACTGGGGTGAGAGGATATCTCATTGTAGTTTTGATTTGCATTTCTCTGATGATCAATAGTATGCACCTTTTCATATACTTGTTTGCCATTTGTATGTCTTCATTTGAGAAATGTTTATTCAGACCTTTTACCCATTTCTAATTTGATTTTTCCTGTAGAGTTGTTTGAGCTCCGTATATATTCTGGTTATTAATCCATTGTCAGATGGGTAGTTTGCAAATATTTTCTCCCATTCTGTGGGTTGTCTCTTTACTTTGTTGATTGTTTCCTTTGCTCTGCAGAACCTTTTTAACTAGGTGAGATTTGCCCATTTTTACTTTGGTTGCCTATATTTGTGGGATATCACTGAAGAAACCTTTGCCTACTCCAATGTCCTGGAGAGTTTCCCCAATGTTTTCTTCTAGTAGTTGCAGAGATTCAGGTCATAGGTTAAAATATTTAATCCAGTTCAGCTTGATTTTTGTGTATGGTATGAAATAAGGCTCTAGTTTCATTCTTCTACATATAGATATCCAACTTTTCCAGTACTATTGAAGAGACAGTCTTTTCCCCAGTGTATGTTCTTGGCACCTTTGTCAAAAATGAGTTCACTGTAAATGTATAGATTTGTTTCTGGGTTCTCTATTCTGTCCCAGTGGTCAATATTTCTGTGTTTATGACAGTATCATGCTGCTTTGGTTATGATGGCTCAGTAGCATACTTTGAAGTCAGGTAATGTGATTCCTCCAGTTTTGTTCTTTTTGCTCAGAATAGCTTTGGCTATTCTGTGTCTTTTTTGGTTCCATGTAAGTTTTAGGATTGCTTTTTCTATTTCTATGAAGAATCTCATTGGTATTATGATAGAGATTCCATTGAAACTGTAGAATGCTTTCGGTAGTATGGACATTTAAACAATATTCATTCTTCCATTCCATGAACATAGAATATCTTTGCATTCTTTTGTATCCTCTTCAATTTCTTTCATCAATGTTTATAGTTTTCATTGTAGAGACCTTTCACTTCTTTGGGTAATTTAATTCCTAGGTATTTTATTTTATTTGTGGCTACTGCAAATGGGATTACTTTTTTGATTTCTTTTTCGGATTGTTAGCTGTTGGTATATAGACATGCTATTGATTTTTGTATGTCGATTTTGTATCCTGCAGATTTACTGAACTTTTGTATCAGTTCGAATAGATTTTTGTTGGAGTCTTTAGGTTGTTCCAAATACAAGATTATATCTTCTGCAAACAACGGAAATTTGACTTTTTCCTTTCCAATGTATATTTCTTTCTCTTTTCTGATTGCTCTAGCTAGGACTTCCAGTACTAGCTATTGAAGTCTCCAGCTGTTACTGTATTGGGGTCTACTCCCCCTTTAGCTCTAATAATATTTGCTGTATATGTCTGGGTGCTGCAGTGTTGTGCCTATATGTTTGTAATTGTTGTGTACTCTTGCTGAATAAACCCTTTATCATGATATAATCATCTTCTTTGTCTTCTTTTATAGTTTTTGTCTCGAAATCTATTTTGTCTGATATAGGTATAGCTACTTCTGCTCTTTTCTTGTTTCCATTTGCATGGACTATCTTTTTCCATTCCTTTCTTTTCACTCTATTAGTGTCTTTATAATTGAAACCTGTTTCTTGTAGGCAAGAGATTGTTGGGTTTTTTTTCCTTTTTTTTGTTTTTAATCCATTCAGCCACTCCATGTCTTTTGATTGGACAGCTTAGCCCATTTACATTCAATGTTATTATTGATAAGTAATGACTTACTTCTGTCATTTTGTTATTTGTTTTCCAGTTGTTCTGTTGTCTTCTCTTCTTTCTTTCCTTTCTGTCTTCCTTTTAGTGAATTTGATTTTTCTCTGGTGGTATGTTTTAATGTCTTGCTTTTTATTTTTAGTATATCTGTTGTATATATTTTTCAGTTGAACTTAGCAAGAAGCTTGCAAATAATATCTTATAACCCATTTTTTCAAGCAGATGACCACTTGACATTGATTGCATAAAAAATCAGGCAAAGGGAAAACTAGTAAAAAATCTATGCTTTAACTTTTTCTCCCTCAGTTTTAACTTTTTCTTGTTTCTGTTTGTATCTTATTGTACTGTGTCTTGAAAAGTTGTTGTAGTAATTATTTTTAATTGGTTTGCCTTTCATCTTTCTACTTAAGAGTAGTTTATACACCACCTTTACAGTGTTATTGTATTCTGTGTTTTTCTGTGTACTTATTACCAGTGAGTTTTGTACCTTCAGATGATTTCTTATGGCTCATTTGTATCCTTTTCTTTCAGACTGAAGAACTCCCTTTAGCATTTCTTGTAAGACAGGTCTGGTGTTATGAAATTCCTCAACTTTTGTTTGTCTGGAAAAATATTTATTTCTCCTTTATGTCTGAAGGATATTTTCACTGAATATACTATTCTAGAATGAAAGTTTTTTTTTTTTTCCTTCAACACTTTAAATATGTCATGCTACTCTCTTCTGGCCTGTAAAGTTTCCACTGAGAAGTCTGCTGCCAGACTTATTGGAGCTGCATTGTATATTATTTTTTTCTTTTCCCTTGCTACTTTTAGGATTTTTTTCTTTATCCTTGACCTTTGAGAGTCTGATGATTGGATGTCTTGGGGTAGTCTTATGTGGACTAAATCTGCTTGGTATTCTATAACCTTTTTATACTTGAATATTGATATCTTTCTCTAAGGTTGGGATGTTCTCTGTTATTGTCCATTTGAATAAACTTTCTACCCCATCTCTCTCTCTACCTTCTCTTTAGGCCATTAACTTAGACTTGACCTTTAAAGCCTGTTTTCTAGATCCTGTATACATGCTTCATTCTTTCTCCTTTTGTCTCCTCTGACTGTCTATTTTCAAACACCCTGTCTTCAAGATCACTAATTCTTAATTCTACTTAGTCAGTTTGGCTGTTAGGAGACTCTGATGCATTCTTCAATATGTCAATTGCATTGTTCAACTCCAGAATTTTTTCTTTTTAATGATTTCTATCTCTTTTTAAAATGTGTCTGGTAGGACTCTTAATTCCTTCTCTGTGTTACCTTGAGTTTCCCCAAGTTTCCTCAAAACAGTTATGTTGAAGTTTCTGTCTGAAAACTCATGTGTCTCTGTCTTTCCACTCATGTGGACTGTCTTTCCAGTCCTTGGTAGTTTATTTTGTTCATTTTGTGAGATTATGGATGATCTTGATGCTTGTGGATGTTTGCCAGTGTAAGGGCATTGAAGAGTTAGGTTTATTATAGTCTTCACAGTTTGAGCTATTTTGTACCCATTCTTCCTGAGAAGGATTTCCAGATATTTTAAGGGACTTGGGTATTGTAATCTACAGTTTTGATCTCTGCAGCCGAATCTGCATTAGGGGGCACCCCAAGCCCAGTAACACTGTGGCTTTTGCTGACTCATAAAAGTACCACCTTGCTTGTCTAGGATAAGATCCAGAAGAATTCTCTGGATTACCAGGCAAAGACTCTTGTTCTTTTTCCTTACTTTTTCCCAGTCTTCACCCACTACTCCCTCCTTCGTTTCCCACCCTCCCTCTCTCTGCTGAGCTGCCTGGAGCTGGAGGGGTGATGCAAGCCCCCTGTGGCCACCATCCCTGGGACTGTGCTGGCTCAGACCTAAAGCCAGCATGGTACTGGGTCTTGCCCAATGCCCACTGTAATCACCACCTAGCTACCACCGATGTTCACTCAACATCCTAGGGTTCTACCGTTAGCAGGTGTCAAAGCCAGATATGCTTATGTGCTTCTCTTCAGAGTGGTGAGCTTCTCCCAGCTCTGGATGTGTACAGAGATGCCCTCTGGGAGCCAGGGCCTGGAATCAGCAATCTTAAGAATATACCTGGTGCTCCATTCTACTGTGGCTGAACAGGCACTCCAGCCACAAGACAAGCTACTCTTTCCTTTCCTCAAACAGAGGAGTCTCTCTGCTGGTGACCATCACCACCACCAGGCCCAAAGCGAGTATGGGCTGGGTACTACCGATGTTCAATCAAGGCCTAAGGGCTCTTCAATCAACTTGTGGTAAATGCTGCCAGGCCTTGGACCTTTCTTCAAGTAAAGTTGCTCTTCTTTTGCCCAGGGCAGGTCCAGAAGTGCTTCTCAAGAGCCAAAGTCTAGAATCGGGAACCCTAAGAACCCACTGAGTGCTCTACCCCACTGTAGCAGAGCTAGTACCTAAGCTGCAAGATGAAGTCTCTTTTACACTTCCCTCTCTTTTTCTCAAAAGCAGTCTCTCACCATAGCCACCACAGCTGGGAATGTCCAGGGTCACACCAGAAGCCAGCACATCTCTGTGTCTCACCCAAGTCCCATGGCAAGTACTGCCTTGGCACCACTGCTGGTAATTCAGGGTCAAGCACTCTTTAGTCAGTAGGTGATGAATCTTTCCAGGAATGGGTCCTCCCCTTCAAGGCAATGGATTCCCTTTAGGCCCTGGGTGTGTCTAGAAATGTCTGGGAGCTAGGGCCTGGAATGGGTGCCGCAGGACTCTGTCCATTGCCCTATTCTACTGTGGTTGAGCTGATATCCAAGTTGCAAATACAATGTTCTCTTTACTCTTTCCTCTCTTCTCCTCAAGCAGGGAGAAGGAGTCTGTCTTGGAACTGTGAGCTGCACTGCCTGGGGTTGAGGGATGTGTAATGCAAGCACTTTCTTGTCTGCACGCTCCCAAAATCTGCTGGCTCTGAGCCTAGGAATTGCCTAGGAATTGCAAGAATTGCCTAGGAATTGCAATCCTTGTGATTTGTTTTTAGATTTGTTTAGGACCCCAAAGCACTTTAGTCTGCAGGGCTGAGGTTTGCTGGAACTCAGGTACCAATGGCTAGAATGGATGATTCTGGCTAGGGCTGGTATAAATGCTCCCTCGGTGGGTTCCAGCTGAGTTCTATCCAGTGTTGCTTTCCACTGTGACAGCAGCACTGAGTTCCAATGCAAAGTCCCACACATTCTGTCCCTGTGCGAAGAGGTTGCTGCTGGGGGATGGTGTCAGCAGTTCAAGACTGTCTTTCGTACCCTCTTCAGTGCCTTTTTCTGTAATATGAAGTTAGAACTAAGTACTGTCATTACTTAACTGATTTTTGGTTCTTATGAAGGTGTTTTTTGTGTGGATGGTTGTTCAATTTGGTGTTCCTGCAGGGAAGATAATCCTTGAAGGTTTCTATTTATCATCTTGCTCTGCCTCTTGCTCCTATAACATTTTTAGTAAAGAAAATGGATATTTTAATTAGAAGCAACTGATTCTACTGCTAAATTAACATTGCTTGGGTCCACATTTTGCACACTAAAACATTCATAGAAAGAGTTCTTATATTTGTAACTGTACTTAATAGGTAGGAAGATTTTAAAGTGTACAATATTAAACATTGTTTATATGAATATTGGAGATTCTTACTTCAAACATTTTTGTAATGTTTACACTTCAATATCAATTACCAGGCAGACTCTTACCAGTGATAATGTTCTTGGGAATTTGCAGGATCCTTTTTTGACCAAAAATGAACCACAAGGCACTTATAAACCATGTGAGCTTGGACAGGAAATGGGAATTTGAATCAATAACTCTGCTGGGGTCACACCAGCTATTGGCAAGGTAAGCATGTTAAAGAATAAATGACAACCTCCTTTCTGTGTTGAATATATGATAAGCAAGTACAGTTCACGGGGCTCAGTGAATTGATATTGCCTGAGTTCAGTTCAAGAAAATTGTATGCAGCTTCTCCAGCTGTGTTAACTCCTGAGTGTTTGGATCATTGGCCTACATAATAAGACTTTTTAAGAAATCATTTAAATCCCAGAGAATTGTCAAGAAATTCAAAAGAAATATTAGTACACTGTGTAACATCTTTTGAAAAGGCACTCTTTTATAATTATGATAAAATTGTAGATAATGTTGATTGATATTATATTGGAAATTTCGGTTTTTGTAGATTGAGTAATGAGACATATAAAATATTTATAAAGTAAAAAGAAGTTTTTAATTTTTTCTTTTGCACAATAGAAATATCCTTAAAATGCTTTTGCCTGTTTATCAAAGTAGTACATCATAAAAAATATTATGTAATACTGATTTTTACAAAGTAGAAAGTGACAGTCCTTCTTCAACTCCCTAAAATATCACTTTTATCATTTTAGTGAATATTCCTCCTGATTTTTAAATATATGTGATTATATTTGTAAATGGGAAATAAACTATATGTCATTTAAAACCTTTAAAAACAATAACAATATTATGTATATATATTTTCATGTTAATATGTATGAAGCTATCTCATCTTTTTAAATAGTTACATGACATTCCATTGTTCCCAGGTAAGAAAACTAGTGTAACCAATCCCTAGTGATAAACATTTTCTTGTTTCTAGTATCTTAATATTATATTAATATGAATGTTGCAGTAAACATTTTATTACAGATTATTATATATTCTTATCTCACTATTACCATATATTTTTAAAATGGAATGATTATATTTAAAAATATACATTTCAAATCTATAAAGATATTTTCTCAATGTCCTCAAAATGTACCAATTTGAACTCTTACCAAACAGGTCTCTTTACTCATTCACCAACACAGGGCAACCAAAAAGGTGAAAGGTATTTTCTTGTATTAACTGCAGTTTTTCTATTATGAGTGAAGTTAAGCATCTTTTTCATAATATTTCTTGCTGTTTCTATTTCATTGTAAAAAATCACTACTCTTTTTGTCATTTTCCTATTGGGGAATTCTTTCTTTTTCTTATTGATTTGTAAAATATTAATTATGGTTTTTTAAACAGTTTATTCTGTCTTTTGCTAAACAGTTTTAAACTTTTTCATAGCCAAATCTACTTTTTTCTTTGTGGTTTCTGCCTTTGGTATCATGTTTCAAAGGGCTTTCCTTAACTAAAATTTGTAAAAGTAGAATCTATATGTTCTTAGAGAATTTTTAAGTTTTCTAAACACATAAATTATGAATCTGCTTTAATTTTGTGTACAATGTTGTCTTAATGTGCTTGAGCCACCATAACAAAAACTAAGTGACATAAACAGCAAAATTTTACATCTTACAGTTCCGGTGGCTAGAAAGTCCAAGACCAAGGTTCTGGCAGGGTCTGGTTTCTGGTGTGAGCCCTCTTCCTGGCTTGCAGATAGCCACCTTCTCATTGTGTCCTCACAAGGCAGAGTGAGAGAGAGAGAGAGAGAGAGAGAGAGAGAGAGAGAGAGAGAGAAAGAAAGAAAGAGAAATAGACAGACAAGAAAGGTCTTTAATAGGGGTACTAATCTTATCATGAGAGCCTCACCCTTATGATCTCATCTAAACCTAACCATCTCCCAAAAGCCCAGTCTCTAAATACCATCATACTGAGGCTTAGGGCTTTGACATAGGAATTTTGAATAAACACAACTCAATCCATAGCTGGAATATGACTTAATTTTTTTTCCAAGTGGGTAGATAATAGACCTAACATCACCTATTAAATAATTCCACATTTCTTCATACCTTTGAGATATCATCTTTATCACAGAGCAAATTTCCATATAGATGTATATCTGTATCTTATCTCAGTTTCCTTGCATTGTTCCATTTATCCATTCCTATATTCAGTTTTGTTTTACTTAATATGAGCTTAGGGTATGTTTAAGTAGGCTTCTTATTTTTCTATAATTTTTAGCCAGTACCATTCACTTATACTTCCAGATGATTACAGAATCAAGTTACAAAACATACCGTTGGAATTTGGGTTGGAAATACTTAGAATTTATAAATCAATTTGGAGCAACTTGACATTTATACAACATTGAGTCTTTCCATTCACAGTCTTTCTATTCATTCCATATCTTTTAACTTGTATGTCATCTTTTGTATACTTCATGAACATTCTATAGCTTTCATTACATTATTCTCTTTTTTATTATAGTTTAAGTTCTACGGTACATGTGCACAACGTGCAGGTTTGTTACATATGTATACATGTGCCATGTTGGTGTGCTGCACCCATTAACTCCTCATTTACATTAGGTATATCTCCTAATGCTATCCCTCCTCACTCCCCCCTCCCCACAATAGGCCCCAGTGTGTGATGTTCCCCTTCCTGTGTCCAAGTGATATCATTGTTCAATTCCCACCTAAGAGTGAGAACATGTGGCATTTGGTTTTCTGTTCTTGTGATAGTTTGCTGAGCATGATGGTTTCCAGCTGCATTCATGTCCCTACAAAGGACACGAACTCATCCTCTTTTATGGCTGCATAGTATTCCATGGTGTATATGTGCCACATTTTCTTAATCCAGTCTGTCATTGATGGACATTTGGGTTGATTCCAAATCTTTGTTATTGTGAATAGTGCCTCAATAAACATACATGTGCATGTGTCTTTATAGCAGCATGATTTATAATCCTTTGGGTATATCCTCAGTAATGGGATGGCTGGGTCAAATGGTATTTCTAGTTCTAGATCCTTGAGGAATTGCCACACTGTTTTCCACAATGGTTGAACTAGTTTACAGTACCACCAACAGTGTAAAAGTGTTCCTATTTCTCCACATCCTCTCCAGCACCTGTTGTTTCCTGATTTTTTAATGATTGCCATTCTAACTGGTGTGAGATGGTATCTCATTGTGGTTTCGATTTGCATTTTTCTGATGGCGAGTGATGATGAGCATTTTTTCATGTGTCTGTTGGCTGTATGAATGTCTTGAGAAATGTCTGTTCATATCCTTTGCCCACTTTTTGATGGGGTTGTTTGTTTTTTTCTTGTAAATTTGATTGAGTTCTTTATAGGTTTTGGATATTAGCCCTTTGTCAGATGAGTAGATTGCAAAAATTTTCTCCCATCCTGTAGGTTGCCTGTTCACTCTGATGGTAGTTTCTTTTGCTGTGCAGAAGCTCTTTAGTTTAATTAGATCCTATTTGTCAATTTTGGCTTTTGTTGCCATTGCTTTTGGTGTTTTAGACATGAAGTCCTTGCCCATGCCTATGTCCTGAATGGTATTACCTAGGTTTTCGTCTAGGGTTTTTATGGTTTCAGGTCTAACATTTAAGTCTCTAATCCATCTTGAATTAATTTTCATATAAGGAGTAAGGAAAGGATCCAGTTTCAGCTTTCTACTTATGGCTAGCCAATTTTCACAGCACCATTTATTAAATAGGGAGTCCTTTCCCCATTTCTTGTTTCTCTCAGGTTTGTCAAATATCAAATGGCTGCAGATGTGTGGTATTATTTCTGAGGGCTCTGTTCTGTTCCATTGGTCTATATCTCTGTTTTGGTACCAGTACCATGCTTTGGTTACTGTAGCCTTGTAGTATAGTTTGAAGTCAGGTAGCATGATGCCTCCAGCTTTGTTCTTTTGGTTTAGGATTGTCTTGGCAATGCAGGGTCCTTTTGGGTTCCACATGAACTTTCAAGCAGTTTTCTCCAATTCTGTGAAGAAAGTCATTGGTAGCTTAGTGGGGATGGCATTGAATCTATTAATGACCTTGGGCAGTATGGCCATTTTCACAATATTGATTCTTCCTATCCATGAACATGGTATGCTCTTCCATTTGTTTGTGTCCTCTTTTATTTCACTGAGCAGTGGTTTGTAGTTCTCCTTGAAGAGGTCCTTTATATCCCTTGTAAGTTGGATTCCTAGGTATTTTATTCTCTTTGAAGCAATTGTGAATGGGAGTTCATTCATGATTTGGCTCCCTGTTTGTCTGTTAACTGGTGTATAAGAATGCTTGTGATTTTTGCACATTAATTTTGTATCCTGAGACTTTGCTGAAGTTGCTTATCAGCTTAAGGAGATTTTGGGCTGAGACGATGGGGTTTTCTAAATATACAATCATGTCATCTGCAAACAGGAACAATTTGACTTCTTCTTTTCCTAACTGAATACGCTTTATTTCTTTCTCTTGCCTGATTGCCCTAGCCAGAACTTCCAACACTATGTTGAATAGGAGTGGTGAGAGAGGGCATCCCTGTCTTGTGCCAGTTTTCAAAGGGAATGCTTCCAGTTTTTGCCCATTCAGTATGATATTGACTGTGGGTTTGTCATAAATAACTCTTATTATTTTGAGATACATTCCATCAATACTGAATTTATTGAGAGTTTTTAGCATGAAGGGCTGTTGAATTTTGTCAAAGGTCTTTTCTGCATCTGTTGAGATAATCGTGTGGTTTTTGTCTTTGGTTCTGTTTATATGCTGGATTACATTTATTGATTTGCATATGTTGAACCAGCCTTGCATCCCAGGGATGAAGCCCACTTGATCATGGTGGATAAGCTTTTTGATGTGCTGCTGGATTCGATTTGCCAGTATTTTATTGAGGATTTTTGCATCGATGTTCATCAGGGATATTGGTCTAAAATTATCTTTTTTTGTTGTATCTCTGTCAGGCTTTGGTATCAGGATGATGTTGGCCTCATAAAATGAGTTAGGGAGGATTCCCTCTTTTTCTATTGATTGGAATAGTTTCAGAAGGATTGGTACCAACTCCTCCTTGTACCTCTGGTAGAATTCAGCTGTGAATCCATCTGGTCCTGAACTTTTTTTGGTTGGTAGGCTATTAATTATTGCCTCAATTTCAGAGCCTGCTATTGGTCTATTCAGGGATTCAACTTCTTCCTGGTTTAGTCTTGGGAGAGTGTAAAGTGTCCAGGAAATAATCCATTTCTTCTAGATTTTCTAGTTTTTTTGCATAGAGGTGTTTACAGTATTCTCTGATGGTAGTTTGTATTTCTGTGGGGTCGGTGGTGATATCCCCTTTATCATTTTTTGTTGCGTCTATTTGATTCTTCTCTCTTTTCTTCTTTATTAGTCTTGCTAGCAGTCTATCAATAACCAGTTCCTGGATTCATTGATTTTTTTTGCAGGGTATTTTGTGTCTCTATCTCCTTCAGTTCTGCTCTGATCTTAGTTATGTCTTGCTTTCTGCTAGCTTTTGAATGTGTTTGCTCTTGCTTCTCTAGTTTTTAATTGTGATGTTAGGGTGTCAATTTTAGATCTTTCCTGCTTTCTTTTGTGGGCCTTTAGTGCTATAAATTTCCCTCTACACACTGCTTTAAAATTGTCCCAGAGATTCTGGTGTGTTGTATCTTTGTTCTCCTTGGTTTCAAAGAACATCCTTATTTCTGCCTTCATTTTGTTATGTACCCAGTAGTCATTCAGAAGCAGGTTGTTCAGTTCCCATGTAGTTGAGCGGTTTTGATTGAGTTTCTTAGTCCTGAGTTCTAGTTTGATTGCACCGTGGTCTGAGAGACAGTTTGTTATTATTTCTGTTCTTTTGCATTTGCTGAGGAGTGCTTTACTTCCAACTATGTGGTCAATTTTGGAATAAGTGCGATGTGGTGCTGAGAAGAATGTATATTCTGTTGATTTGGGGTGGAGAGTTCTGTAGATGTCTATTAGGTCCGCTTTGTGCAGAGTTAAGTTCAATTTCTGGATATCCTTGTTAAATTTCTGTCTCATTGATCTAATGTTGACAGTGAGGTGTTTAAAGTCTCCCATTATTATTGTATGGGAGTCTAAGTCTCTTTGTAAGTCTCTAAGGACTTGCTTTATGAATCTGGGTGCTCCTGTATTGGGTGCATATATATTTAGGATAGTTAGCTCTTCCTGTTGAATTGATCCCTTTACCATTATGTAATGGCCTTCTTTGTCTCTTTTGATCTTTGATGGTTTAAAGTCTGTTTTATCAGAGACTAAGATTGCAACCCCTACTTTTTTTTGTTTTGCATTTGCTTGGTAGATCTTCCTCCATCCCTTTATTTTGAGCTTATGTGTGTCTCTGCATGTGAGATCGGTCTCCTGAATACAGCAAACTGATGTGTCTTGACCCTTTATCCAATTTGCCAGTCTGTGTCTTTTAAGTGGACCATTTAGTCCATTTACATTTAAGTTTAATATTGTTATGTGTGAACTTGATCCTGTCATTATGATATTAGCTGTTTATTTTGCTCACTAGTTGATGCAGTTTCTTCCTAGCCTCAATGGACTTTACATGTTGACATGTTTTTGCAATGGCTGGTATCTGTTGTTCCTTTCCATGTTTAGTGCTTCCTTCAGGATCTCTTGTAAGGCAGGCCTGGTGGTAACAAAATCTCTAAGCATTTGCTTGTCTGTAAAGGATTTTATTTCTCCTTCACTTATGAAACTTAGTTTGGCTGGATATGAAATTCTGGGTTGAAAATTCTTATCTTTAAGAATGTTGAATATTGGCCCCCACTCTCTTCTGGCTTGGAGACTTTCTGCTGAGACATCTGCTGTTAGTCTGATGGGCTTCCCTTTGTGTGTAACCTGATCTTTCTCTCTGTCTGCCCTTAATATTTTTTCCTTCATTTCAACTTTGGTGAATCTGACAATTCTGTGTCTTGTAGTTGCTCTTCTCAAGGAGTATCTTTGTGGCATTCTCTGTATTTCTTGAATTTGAATGTTGGCCTGCCTTACTGGGTTGGGGAAATTCTCCTGGATGATATCCTGCAGAGTGTTTTCCAACTTGGTTCCATTTTCCCCATCACTTTCAGGCACACCAATCAGATGTAGATTTGGTCCTTTCACATAATCCCATATTTCTTGGAGGCTTTGTTCATTTCTTTTTACTCTTTTTTCTCTACACTTCTCTTCTCACTTCATTTGATTCATTTGATCTTCAATCGCTGATACTCTTTCTTCCAGTTGATTGAGTCGGTTACTGAAGCTTGTGCATTTGTCACATAGTTCTTGTGTTGTGGTTTTCATCTCTATCAGTTCTTTTAAGGTCTTCTCTGCATTGATTATTCTAGTTATCCATTCATCCATTCTTTTTTCAAGGTTTTTAATTTCTTTGCACTGGTTATGGAGTTCCTCCGTTAGCTCTGAGAGGTTTGACTGACTGAAGCCTTCTTCTCTCAAGTCGTCAAAGTCATTCTCCGTCCAGCTTTGTCCCATTGCTGGTGATGAGCTGTGTTCTTTGGAGGGGGAGATGCACTGTGAGTTTTTGAATTTCCAGCTTTTCTGCACTGGAAATTTTTTTTTCCCCATCTTTGTTTTTTTTTTCACCCCCATCTTTGTTGTTTTATCTGCCTTTAGTCTTTGATGATGGTGATGTACTGATGGGGTTTTGGAATGGGTGTCCTTTCTGTTTGTTAATTTTCCTTCTAACAGTCAGGACCCTCAGCTGTAGGTCTGTTGGAGTTTGCTTGAGGTCCACTCCAGATGCTGTTTGCCTGGGTATCAGTAGCTGAGGCTGCAGAAGATAGAATATTGCTGAACAGCAAGTGTTGCTGTCTGATTCTTGCTCTGGAAGCTTCGTCTCAGGGGTGTACCCCGCCATGTGAGGTGTGAGGTGTCGGTCTGCACCTAGTGTGGGATGTCTCCCAGTTAGGCTACTCAGGGGTCAGGGACCCACTTGAGCAGGCAGTCTGTCCGTTCTCAGATCTCAACCTCTGTGCTGGGAGATCCACTGTTCTCTTAAAAGCTGTCAGAGGGGGCATTTACCTCTGCTGAGGTTTCTGCTGCTTTTTGTTTATCTATGCTCTGTCCCCAGAGGAGGAGTCTGCAGAGGCAGTCTGGTCTCCTTGAGCTGTGGTGGGCTCCACCCAGTTCGAGCTTCCTGGTGGCTTTGTTTACCTACTTAAGCCTCAGCAATGGTGGGACCCCCTCCCCCAGCCTCGCTGCTGCCTTGCAGTTAGATCTCAGGCTGCTGTGCTAGCAATGATGGAGGCTCCATGGGCATGGGACCCTTTGGGCCGGGTGTGGGATATAATCTCCTGGTGTGCCATTTGCTAAGACCCTTGGTAAAGCACAGTATTAGGATGGGAGTTACCCAATTTTCCAGGTGTTGTGTGTCTCACTTTCCTTTGGCTAGGAAAAGGAATTCTCTTCCCCCTTGCACTTCCCAGGTGAGGCGATGCCTCATCCTGCTTCAGTTCTCACTGGTCGGGCTGCACCTGTGGACCAGCCCCAACTGTCCAACATGCCCCAGTGAGATGAACCTGGTACCTCAGTTGAAAATGCAGAAGTCACCCATCTTCTGTGTCGCTCACACTGGAGGCAGGAGCTGTTCCTATTTGGCCATCTTGGGTGCCCCCTGACCCTGTTACATTACTCTTAAGGCTCTTGTTGGCATCATGGCTATATTATAGTTTTGTTGTTACAGTAAATGTAATTCTTACATTTTCTAATCCTCCTATTTGTATTAATATAGATTTATATGTGGAGAAAAATTGCTAAAATTGTAACAGAATAATAAAAATACTGTTTCCTGGACAATTTCATGGCTGAGAGAGCAATGGACTGAGATGTGGGATTCTATTACCATTCAACAGTGAACTTACTATATGCTTATACTATGTTCTTGGTAAAGTTATTTAATTTTACTGGCTCTCAATTTTTGTTTGTGTGTCTCAAAATGCAAAATGAGACCCAGCTACAGAGATTTCTATACCATATTAGCTAAGTTGCATTTTTTAGTTTGACTTACATGTCTATTGTATTACTGGCCACCAGGAGAATCAGTGTTTGCAGACTACTCCAAACCCCAAAAGGTAGATTGGTGGATCCAGATGTGCAAGGAATTTAAGAACATCCTTGATTATGATAGGATCTGGACTGTAAGTCTAACCTTATTATTTAAAAATATTTGGGCCGGGCGCGGTGGCTCAAGCCTGTAATCCCAGCACTTTGGGAGGCCGAGACGGGCGGATCACGAGGTCAGGAGATCGAGACCATCCTGGCTAATACGGTGAAACCCCGTCTCTAATAGAAAATACAAAAAAAAACTAGCCGGGCGACGAGGCGGGCGCCTGTAGTCCCAGCTACTCGGGAGGCTGAGACAGGAGAATGGCGTGAACCCGGGAGGCGGAGCTTGCAGTGAGCTGAGATCCGGCCACTGCACTCCAGCCTGGGCGGCAGAGCAAGACTCCCTCTCAAAAAAAAAAAAAAAAAAAAAATATTTGTCCTTGGTGAAAAAGTGGAGTGTTCATCCACTTGTCTTTTTTCAGCTTTTTTCCCCCTAACCCTTCCACTTCTATGAGCCCGTCAACATGCAGCCTGTATACCAACTTCTCCATGGAGCCTTCACTGGCACTCTTACTAAAAGTAACTCCTCTCTTCTTTTAGTACAACAAATAAGTATTTATTGAGCACCTATTCTGTGCCAGGAGGCATTGGGGATACACTTAGAAAAACTCTTGCCTAGGCCGGGCGAGGTGGCTCAAGCCTGTAATCCCAGCACTTTGGGAGGCCGAGACGGGCAGATCACGGGGTCAGGAGATCGAGACCATCCTGGCTAACACGGTGAAACCCCGTCTCTACTAAAAAATACAAAAAAAAAAAAAAACTAGCCGGGCGAGGTGGCGGGCGCCTGTAGTCCCAGCTACTTGGGAGGCTGAGGCAGGAGAATGGCGTAAACCCGGGAGGCAGAGCTTGCAGTGAGCCGAGATCCGGCCACTGCACTCCAGCCCGGGCGACAGAGCGAGACTCCATCTCAAAAAAAAAAAAAAAAAAAAAAAAAAAAAAAAAAAAAGAAAAACTCTTGCCTTCACGGAGCTGATATTTTAGTGGGAGATATAGAAAATAAACAAAATAAGTAAGTAAAACATAGAATATGTTGGATGATAGTAACTGCCCAAAAGAAAAATTATCTAGGAGGTGGAGTAGGAAGTTTGAGAACTTAAACAAGATTGAAATTTAAATAGGGTGGTCAGAGAAGGTGATAATTGCTGACAAAGGCCAGAGACTGGGCCATGGAGATATTTGAGGGAAGAGTATTCATGAAAGGAAAGAGCAAATACAAAAATCCAAAGCACAACATGCCTGGCATTTTCTAGGAATGGCAAGAAAGCCAGTGTAGCTACAGCCGAGTACTCAGGGGGGACAACCATAGAGGAAAAGATCGCAGAGATATAGAGGCAGCATTGTAGACCATTGCAAGATCTTTGACTTTTGCTCTGAGTGAAATGGAAAACCACTGGTGGGTTTTAAGCAGAAGTTTTAAAAGGATCGTTCTGGTTGCTATATTGAGAATAGACTATAGGAAGCAAAAACAGTGTGAAGACAGAGGTGAATCCAGATTTTGTAAAGCTTTCTACAAATTGAACAACTGTCTTTAGGAAAAAATATTTAAAAATTACAAACAGAAAATTAGGCATACAATTATGGAGGAGGTCATGCAAAAAGCAGCCATGAAACTTCAATTTTATTAGCTTCCAGATAAATCCACTTCAGGTCGCTATTGAAAAGAGAGGCAAATTAAGAAGACACTATTACAACAGTCCAGGCAAAATAAAATGGTGGTGGCCCGAGATAGTGGCAATAGAGTGAATGACATGTGGTCAGATTCTGCATGTATTTTGAAAATACAATTAACAGTATTGGTTGACAGATTAGATGGTGAGTTTCAAGAAAAAGAAATTAAAAATGATTTATGTCCGTAGCCACTGGAAAATTTGAATTGCCATTCATAGAACAGAAATGGGTGGTATCTATTCTTGTGCAATGACATTTATAGGTTTGTGAAACCATTGCTAATTTGCCAGTGTATGCTACTGAGACCAGGGACACAGTGTTGTTTATTGCCATGCCTCATAGAGCTTCTAACTTACCATCTCACACATTTAGATGCCCAAAATATATCTGTTGAATGAGTGATCTTTAAGTGTTCTGTTACCTCAATGGGAAGTAAGAAAACTATACCCATTATTACTCACTGAGTTTCTATTTTTATGTAAGGATATGAATGAACCAGCCAATTTTGGGACACGCCAGCACCCAAGATCTGAAGAGAATACTCTAAACTGCTCATCCTATGTACCTGGTAAATAGACTGAAAATTCCAAATGGCTTTTAAGCATTTTCATATCCTGTAAGGAAAAGTCTCCTTACTGTTGTTCATTTGTCTTAGGAAAATATAAACTCACCAATGTAGAAAGAGGTAGTTCATAGCTCACCAATCTAAAACCAATCCAGAAAACTCAGAATATGTATGTGTACCTACTGTACTCCTTCAGTGGGAAGGGCTTGGAATGTCTGAGAATTGTGTCCTTACTTGTCTAGGGAGGAACCAGAGATTCTCTTCATAGGCTGTCATTCCAAGGAGGCAGATTATAGTGTTGCAGTTGACTCTTAGATGACTGAATTCTTCCCTTTGGCTACAAGGTGTGTTCACTTTACAGTTTCCATAATTTTTGCTATTTCCATAACTAATCTACATTCAAAAATGCTACAAGGTGGAAAAGTTGTGAAAATTTAATTGAGAAGTACAGTTTTGCAGTCAGAGTAAAAGGGGCTTACCCTTGGCTGAGGATTTCAACTTTGAGTGATTATAGCCCTTCATTTACATTTCCTTTACAATTATAGCCATTTTCATCTGCAGTGATTCAGTTCCTAGTGAAACCTAAAAAAAAAAGAGAGAGAGAGAGAGAGAAAAGCAAAATAGGATAAAATTAGGTTCAGAGAACTGGTGTTCCATAAAGTCCTGCTTACCTTGCTTGAATCCTGGAGACACGGCCCCCTCCTCCACGTTTTACTTGTTAGGCAAAATAAATGGTGTACAATAATTATTTCCTCTTTTATCATTGTCTGAAATATCTAAATGAAAATATCAAGTAGGCAGCAAAATACGTAGGTCTGGAGAGAAGTCATATGGGCTTGAGATAAAAAAAAAACCCCACTGGGAATTAGGTGCATAAAAAATGGCATTTTAAACCCAAAGGGATGGGTGATTCAATGTACTAAGACTGGCAGAGTATAAAAAGTAAAATTGACAAGCAGGCCTCCCAATTCTGAGTTCTAAGTGAACCTGCGCCCCAACATTAAGACTTTGTATAAAGTAAAATACAGCCTGGAAAACCAAATTGATGCAATTGGATAGGGAGGGATAATGGCAGGAATACATGACTCAGCTGAGAAGACTACATAGTCATTTCTATCAGATGCTGCCAAACAGCCAAATACAATGAGTGGAGACTGTGTGTAGAGTTCAGCAATATAAAGATTGACAATATTAGTTTCAATTGAGTAGTGGGAATGGATACCAAACTGAAGTCAGTTCAAAAGTGAAAGGAAGGTGAGAAAGTAGAGACAGAGGTTCTTATTGTTGCTGCAAGAAGAAGAAAATGTGTACAGATGCATATAGATGGAAGGATTCAGTTTTTAAAATTTTTCATTGGGGGAGTGATATGGGGAATGTGATTGAATTTGGGGAGTAAGAAGTTTGAAGAGAGGGGAAAATATGAAGGGGATATGACACAGTCATATCTGGGAGTGGCAAAGTGAATTTTTGAAAGAAGCATAGTGGGATTCTCAGGTGGTACTGAGAATTCATTTGAGGTTTGCATTCTTGAAGCAAAGGATGAAGAAGAATAGAGAGAAGGAAATTTGGGTTTTTTGGATATGAAAATGTCAATGTTGCTCTCTGAACTGCATTTGATCAAAATGTCAGGGAGTCCATGAAGTCACACACAATAACTTCAGCAATAAGACACCTTTGTTCTATAGTACACAATAGTATAGAAACATTTGCCCAGAAAGTCAGCTCGCATTACACAGGAAGATGACAACATGATACAGAGAACAAGTGTGTGCATTAGTATCACAATGGCTCCCAGTCCTGGCTCAAGCACTTTCTTGTCTTATGAATTAAGAAAAGTTCTTTCACTTCTTTTGACTGTAGAATAGGGAATATGAATACTATTTACAAGTTAAGGATTAAAAATATATGTCAGAGCAACTGACATACAGTGCATGTACATAAGATAGCTACTACTAACAATTTAAATAAAAGCTATTACAAACAATTTGGGAGGACTCACATGTAACTCCAAATAGTTGGAAAATCACTGAAAAAAGCAACTAATATAGCCAATTATTATTGTAACAATTGTCCACCATCTTCAGTCTTCAGAGTATGAAGACAGAATTGTCTATCAAAGCGTGTCCTTATTTTTGCCCTGATTGGAATAATACTTTCACAAGTGATGGTCCAGTACTTAGCCACCTTGTTTCTGGTTCGTATTCTTTTAAGGAACAAATCTGTCACTATGTGAAGCTTAAAAAAAATAAAAGGAAAGAGGATGAATCAAGGAAGAAAGAGAATGTTAATGCCACAAAACAAGGCCAGTTAAGCTCCCATACGCATTATTTCTAAAACAGATTATTGTAAAAAGTTCTGAAGAAATCTGTTTGCAGTCAGGGTGAGTGTCACCAAGACACTGAACCTAAAGACTATAAAGATCTGATGCCACCTCCCATGAATATTCCTATTCCCTGTGCTATTTTTAAACAATATTAAATTTTTTTATCTCTTTTATAATTCAACAATCCAAGGTTTTTACTGTTTTGTATAATCTCTTTGATTGGTAACTGTTTCTGATTGTATAAAGTTAGGCATTTGAGATAATTAGGAGTTATATTCTGGTTAAAGTACAGGAGTTCTATAATTATCCACGGTATTTCAGTGGGTAATTATCTACATTTATAAATTTTTTCTTCCTGGCTGATCAGGCTGGCTCTATTATGATATAGTTGATGTTTAAAATGTTTTCTCAGAAGTGAAAGAATATGATGAGGTAGCTGCCTACATCTGCAGGGGATAAGAAAATTATTACACAATGTCTGGATTCCTGTGTCATGGTTTTACATGTACTACAAATGGCTTTAACATGAACTGAGCTAAGAATGTAGTTAAATTTAAGCCACAACTGATAACTAAGGTAAGGTGATTCAAGTGTTCTTGACATATCAAAAAATCATGAAGAGTTTCATTAGAGTTATTCTCAAATATGTAGATTTGGAGGTCAAATGTCAAGAGGCCCTACAGCTCTTTAGAAACATGTTCTCTTCTAAATTATAATAGGTTGGGGGAAAAGTTTATGGTAGAAACAGTAATGCTTGAAATGGACAAAATTCTCCCTTCTCCTGTTCCCAAGGAGACCAGCCCTTTGGCATTTATGATCTTACATGTCTTCAGAATGTTTCATAAATTCAGCTTAAAATGATATTAATGTCTCAATATTACTGATACATATCTAAAAGAGAGGCAAACATTTCAAAGCAGCAAAAGCAGTACTAGAATTAGATTAACTTGTGTATTAGACTCTAATCCTTGCTACCATGTTGAAAAAAATGCAGTTTAAAAAGTCACTAAAGCTGAAATTCATGATTCCAAGGGAAAAAGCCAAGAAATAGAAAAATAAGGGGAGGGCAGCTTCCAGTGTGAATCCCTACAACAGAACACATTAAAAGTGGTGTATGAAGAGATGTCTTTGAGTAGACTTGTTTAGGTCATGCTTTTGTGATATGTACTGGATATGTTTTGAGAGATATTATTTAACATTGGGAATCTTTGGATCTAGATACAAAGGAGATACGTGGATGAGAGGTTTTTGGAATTCTGCCACTCTTCTTTGAATATGAGGCACATGGCCACAGCTCACGCTTTCCTAGCAGCACAGCTGCTGGAGGCATATCATCTCTAGCCACACACAGTACTTGATCTCCTCCACTGCAAGGTAAGAGTGGATCTATTGAAAGACAAATGTTTGATCAGAGGTTGCAACTTTTGCTTCAGTGCTGCATGTTTTATGGATTTTAGCACAGAACATATCTTTTTTTTCTCTATTTTTGAGGCAAGGTTTCACTCTGTCACACAGACTCGGAGTGCAGAGGCATAATCATAGCTCACTGCAGCTTCGATCTCCTGGGCTCAAATAATCCTTCCACCTCAGCCTCCCAAGTAGCTGGGACCACAGGCCCACAGGCCCATACACTACCATACCTGGCTAACTTTTGTATTATTATTATTATTATTATTATTATTATTATTATTATTATTATTATTATTATTTTGTAGAGATGGGGTTTTACTGTACTGCCCAGGCTGATCTAGAACTCCTAGGCTCAAGAGATTCACCCACCAACTGAGCCTCCCTAACTACTGGGATTACAGGCATGAGCCACTGCATCCAGCCCAACACACCCTTTTCATCTTGGTCTTTCTGCAGCCTCTCCTTTCCCACACTGCAGTTTTTATACCCGTAGTAATCTTGAAGGACTGTTGAAAATATGTGAGAAATGTCTTCGGACCTTGTATGTAGTACGATGCTATTAGTGTGATTAAGATCCTACAGAATATGATTTAGTTCCATGTATAATCTAATCTACATCCAACTCACTTCAAGTGTTTAGCACAGAGATGAAGAATGGTGGGTTATTATGAAGAGGAGTTGAATTTCAACTTCAAAAAAGTACAGCAGTTAGGGACACTGGGCATATACTAAGAAACAGTTCACGACATATAGGTAGGCCTTGGAGATATCATGGGTTAAGTGTCAAACCACTGCAATAAAGCAAATATCACAATAAAGAGAGCCACGTGAATTTTTGTTTTCCAGAGCATACAAAAGTTATGTTTACACTTATACTATAGGTTATGAAGTGTGCAATAGTATTATGCCAAAAGTGTAAGTTATTAATTAAAAATATTTTATTGCTAAAAATTGCTATCATCTGAAACTTCATCGGGTTGTAATCTTTTTGCTGGTCTTGCTTCAATGTTGATGGCTGCTGACTGATCAGGGTGGTGGTTGCTGAAGGGTGGGGTGGCTGTGGCAGTTTCTTAAATAAGACGACAATGAAGTTTTCCATATTAATTTATTCTTCCTTTCACAAAATATTTCTCTGTAACCTGTGATACTGTTTGATAACATTTTACCCACACTAGAACTTCTTTCAAAATTGGAGTAGTCAACCCACTCAAATCCTGCTACTGCTTTATCAACTAGGTTTATGTAATATTCTAAATCCTTTCTTGTCATGCCAACAATGTTTCCAGCATCTTCACCAAGAGTAGATTACATCTCAAGAAACTACTTTCTTTGCTCATCCATAAGAAGCAACATCTCATCCATTCACGTTTGATCATGGGATTGCAACAATTTAGTCACACCTTCAGGCTCCACCTCTAATTCTAGTTCTTGTTGTTAGCACCATATCTGCGGTTATTTCTGCCAGTGATGTCTTGAACCCCTCAATGTCATCCGTGAGGACTGGAATCAACTTATTCCAAACTCCTGTTAATGTTGACATCTTGACCTTCTCCCATGAATCACAAATATTCTTACTGGCATCTAGAATGGGGGAGTCCAGAAGTCTTTCAGTTTACTTTGCTCAGATTCATCAGAGGAATCACAATCTATAGCAGCCATAACTATGAAATATACTCCTTCAATAAGAAGATTTGAAAGCTGAAATGACTCCTTGATCCATGGACTCAAGAATAGATGTGTTAGCAGGCATGAAACAACATTAATCTTCTTGCATATCTTCATCAGAGTTCTTGGTTGACCAGGTGCATTATCAATGAGCAGTAATATTTTAAAAGAAATGTTTTTTTCTGAGAAGTTGGTCTCAACAGTGAGCTTGAAATAGTTAGTCATGCTGTAAACAGATGTGCTGTCATCCAGGCTTTGTTGTTCCATTTACAGAGCAGATTTAGCTTAAAGTAGATTTAGAGTAGATTTAGCAGAGTAGATTTAGAAGAGTCAATTTAGCAAAATTCTTAAGGGCCCTAGGATTTTTGAAATGGGAAATGAGCATTAGCTTCAACTTAAAGTCACCAGCTCATTAAGTCCTAACAAGTGTCAGCCTTTGCTTTGAAGCTTTGAAGCCAAGCATTGATTTCTCCTCTTTAGCTATGGAAGTCTTAGATGACATCTTCTTCCAACAGAAAATTGGAAAATAGAAGACTGAAAATCTATTGTTTGATGAATCTCCCTTTATCAATTACCTTAGGTATATCTTCTGTATAACTTGCTACAGCTTCTCCATGAGAACTTGATGCTTCACCTTACACTTTTATGTTGTGAAGATGACTTATTTCCTTAAACCTTATGAACCAGCCTCTGCTGGCTTCAAACTTTTCTTCTTCACCTTCTTCACCTCACTCAGCCTTCAGAGAATTGAAGAGAGTTAGGGCCTTGCTCTGGAATAGGGTTTGGCTTAAGGGAATGTTGTAGCTGCTTAGATCTTCTATCCAGATTTCTCAAATCTTTCTCAAATATCAGCAATAAAGCTGTTTAGCTTTCTTATCACTCATTTGTTCACTGGAGTAGCAATTTTAATTTCCTTCATAAACTTTTCCTTTGCATTTACACATTGGCTATCTGTTTGGCACAAGAGGCCTCGCTTTTGGCCTGTATCAGCATTTGACTTGCCTTCCTCACTAAGCTAAATCATTTTAAGCTTTGACTTAAAGTGAGAGGTGTGTGACTCATCCTTCCACTTGAATACTTAGAGGCCATTGTAGGGCCATTCATTGGCCAAATTTCAATATTACTGTGTCTCAAGGAAAAGGGAGACCTAAGAAGAGGGAGAGAAAAGGGGGAATAGCTGATCAGTGGGTCAGAACACCCACAACATTTATCGATTAAGTTTGCTGTCTTATATAGGCATGACTTGTGGTACCCCCAAACAATTACAATACTAACCTCAAAGATCCCTGATCACAAATCACCATAACAAATGTAATAATAATGAAAGTGTTTGAAATATTGTGAGAATTACCAAAATGTGACTGAGACATGACATGAGCACATGCTGTTGGAAAAATGGCACCAGTAGACTTGCTCCATGCAAGGTTGCCATAAACCTTCAATTGTAAAAAATGCAGTATATACAAAGCAAAGTGCAATAAAATAAGGTATACATATAAGGTAATAGTATTAAATTCCAGAGAAAATAGTACGTCTTTGTATGTTTAGCAAACTATATTAAAAGAAGTTAGGCCGGGTGCAGTGGCTCACGCCTGTAATCACAGCACTGTGGGAGGCCGAGGTGGGCGAATCACGAAGTCAAGAGATCAAGACCATCCTAGCCAACATGGTGAAACCCTGTCTCTACTAAAAATACAAAAATTAACACAGTGTGGGGGTGTACACCTGTAGTCCCAGCTACTTGGGAGGCTGAGGCAGGAGAATCACTTGAACCCAGGAGGCAGAGGTTGCAGTCAGCCAAGATGATGTCACTACACTCCAGCCTGGTAATAGAGTGAGACTCCATCTCAAAAAAAAAAAAAAAAAGAAAAGAAAAGAAAAGAAAAAGGAAAAAAAAAAGTTATACTGAATGCAAGATTTTTTTAAAATTTTTTATAGTCAAAATTGTATATATTTGATACAGAACATGATGTTTTGATATGTCTGTACATTGTGGAATAACTAAGTCACAATAATTAACGTGTCCATTATCCCACATACTTATTTTTTGTAGTGAAAACGTTTAAAATCTCCCAGTAATTTCAAGTAGATAATACATTGTTATTAACTATATTCAGCATGTTCTGCAATAGATCTTCCGAATTTATTCTTCTTGTCTAACAAAATTTTGTGTCACTTGAAAAACATCTCAATTCCCCACCAGCCCCTGGGAATCACCATTCTACTCTCTGCTTCTATGAGTATGACTTATTAAGATTCTGCTTTAAAGTGAAATCATGTGGTATTTATTTTCCTGTGCCTGTCTTATTTCAGTTAACACAATGTCATCCAGATTCTTTTCACTTGAGAAGGGTGCTTCCCAACTTTGAGAGGGGGTAACCACAAGCCCTGCAATTGGTACCATGCTATCAATAAGAATACTTAGAATTCTTGCAGATTACTCAGTAGGAATACTTAGAAGTAATTAGTAGGAATGAGTAGGAATTACATCAGTAGGAATACTTAGAACTCTTGCAGGTTAATCATGCAGGTTAGTTTTCTGTTTCTGCCATAACAAATTTACCACAAATGTAGTGGCTGAACAACAGCAAGAATTTATTATTATCACACAGTTGTGTAAGTTAGGAATCTGACATGAGGCTCACTGGATGAAAATCAAGTTATTGGCAGGACTGCCTTCCTTTCTGGAAGCTCTGGGGGAGAAACCCTTTACTTTCCTTTCCAGCTCCCACACTGCTTGGCTCATGGCCCCTTTCCTCTGACTTCAAAGTCAGCAATGTTTTTTGTATCTCTCTCTGACCTTCTTTCAGCTTCACATCTTTCTGAACATAACTGGGAAAGGTTTCATTCTTTTAAGGATTCATGTTTTTGGATTGCACCCACCTGGGTAACCCAGGATATTCGTCCTATCTCAAAGGTCTTAATATTTTTTTTAAAAAAATGACACATAATAATTATACATATTTATAGGGTATAAAGTGATGTTTCAATACATAGTGATTAGATCAGCATAATTAACATATCCATCATCTCAAACATGTATTATTTCTTTGTGTTGGAAACATTCAATATGCTCTTCCAGCTGTTTGAAAATGTGTAATATATTATTGTTAACTCTAGTCATCCTACAGCGCTATGAAACACTAGAACCCATTCATCCTATCTAGCTGCAATTTTGTGTCCTTTAACAAATCTCTCCTTATCACCTACTTCCTACTCTTCTCAGCCTCTGGTAACCTCTGTTTTACTTTTTACTTCTGTGAGATCAACCTTTTCTTAGCATGTGAGTGAAAGCATGCAGTGTTTATCAAAATTTATCAAAGTTCTTAAACTTTATCACATCTGTAAAATTCCTTTTGCCATAGAAAGTAACATTCACAGGTCCCAAGGATTGGACATGAACAATTTTGAGAACTATTTTTCTGCATACCATACCATGACTACAAAGTTTTATTACTATCTAGTCTTCTTTTGCTTAATTTTGACTCAGTAGAGTTTATTCTCACTTTGGTTCCAAATTGTATACAAACCTTTTCTCAATCCGTTTACCACATTTTTTAGATTTGATAATGTTTACCAAACTCCTCCTCAATCTTTTCCTACTAAGTCTGATCACTTTATCACTCGTTAAACTCTGTGGATTTCTTAAGACTCCATTCGAATCTAAATCATGGCTATATGGTAGGTATTGCATTACTTTATTTCTTTTAAAACAAATCAAATCTGTTAAATCAAATGGATGTTACACCCCATCTCAGGTGTAAGAACCTTTCTCAGTTGCTACTGCAGTTGTCCTCTTTCTACTCTCAGTGTCATGCCAAGACCCTAATTGTTTCAGGCAGAGAAAAGCTATTGAGAAAGGCGTTTTGGTCTTTTGTTTCTGTGGAGATGGAAGCCCAATTGTTCAAACCCAAAGTCTGCCAAAATTCTTGTCCTTCTATTATTTATTTGCGTGCATGTGGGAGGTCTTTGCAGGGCTCAAGAACCTTGGTGTCTACAGATACAGATAGTCTCCTGAGGTGCTCTACATACTCATTTTCATTTAAATGTCTTTTCTCTTCTCTAGGGTATTGTGAGTGTAGACCCAAGACTGAGCACCAAATCTCTATCCCCTCCTAATGCCTTAAAGCTAATATCCCCTACTCTAGCCTTGGTGAATTTGCCTCTTTGCTGTCATTGCCTTCATATGCAAGCACCTTTGTCTTTTACCCCCTCACATAATTTCCTTAAAAAGATTAGATTTCTGGAGGTAAAACTTGGAGATAAATTAGTCTGCTGAGACCTACTGCTTTTCAGAAAGCCTTCACAAACATCTGTTGAAATAAAGGGGACATCCTGAAATATCTTGAAACAATGGGGAGAAAAAATACTGCTCAAATGAAACACAAATTAATAATTTCATAAACGATTTCTTCATGCTACAGTTTACTTGCTAGTCCAGATTTATGTCGCTCCAGGACTGATCTAATCAGTTCTCTAGCTAGATGTGCAAAGCAGCTTCCCTCCAAGTTGCAATAAATGCTTCAAGGTTAGACTTCATAATTTTAGGATTAAAAAAATAAGAGTCCTAGTAGATAGGTTGAGACTATACTTAAAAGGTCTATATTGTACAAGACTGTGTAAATTAGGAAATATTTTTATTTCATAGAATAATTCATATTAATATTTATCTTTAATATAAGTAATATCTTTATTATTAATACAATAAACAAGTAATGATATGAAAAGACCTATTATTTATACTAATTATTTCATTTAATTCTCACAACATACCACTAAAGTAAGAATTGCTAGAACCATTTTCCAGATGAAGAAACTGAGGCTCATGAAATACTTTACTCAAGGTCACAGTGCTAGTAAATGGCTGTGCCTGGACTTAAGAGCTCTATGAGGATCTGGGCTTTTATCGCCATGCTGTGCTGCTCATAATGCAGTGTACTAACCAGTGGACTTCTATTTGGAGGTCCAATCTGAGTAGAACTGTCACATAAATAGGAGTTTAGGTTTAAAACTGACACTGAAAATTGAACTTTCATCTTTGGAGCTTGTTTGACAGAATTCAACACTAGCAGGCAGGCCGGGCGCGGTGGCTCAAGCCTGTAATCCCAGCACTTTGGGAGGCCGAGGCGGGCGGATCACGAGGTCAGGAGATCGAGACCATCCTGGCTAACACGGTGAAACCTCGTCTCTACTAAAAAATACAGAAAACTAGCCGGGGGAGGTTGCCGGCGCCTATAGTCCCAGCTGCTCAGGAAGCTGAGGCAGGAGAATGGCGTGAACCTGGGAGGCGGAGCTTGCAGTGAGCTGAGGTCCCTGAGGTCCGGCCACTGCACTCCAGCCTGGGCGACAGAGCGGGACTCTCCGTCTCAAAAAAAAAAAAAAAAAAAAAAAAAAACACTAGCAGGCAGAGAGGTACACACATGCCGGTCTTGCGTTTGTCTGTAATCTGTAGTCAGTTTGAAAATCTCTCAAACTCATTGCCATTTTGTTTTATTCAAATAACGTGGAAGATTATAAAGCAGGACAAAAAAGAAAATCCTTTTCATGCTTCCCTTTGCATTACAGTGACTATTGTTGAATTAACATTCTATACAGCCTAAGGCATGGGGAAAAATAATTTTCTAATCCAAGGCAAAGTTTTCTCTAAACTTAAGTAAAATGATAAAAGTTGCTACATTTAAAAATAACTTTCTTGTTACAAGGACCTTGAAGAATATATTCTTAAGAGTATATCTTTTAATAACCTTTTTGAATTATTCCCCTACTTCTCATGTTTTAGACTTTTATGCAGCATTTTTTTTTCTTACTCATCTTGCTTCAGCTATATAATGCAAATATATTTCAGAGATAGGTATTGTATTTTTATGTGTGCGATTTGTTATGATATTACAAATCTATATATATTTTGGAAGGTGGTGTGCCCACAGGGTACAAGACACTATTCTTGATTATTTACATCTCTTTCACTTTCGAGAGAAATGGAAAAGCAGAAGGGGATGGGCTAATCCCTACTGTGAATAGTTTTTAGGAAGCAAGGATTAATCTCCAGTCCTTTATCTTATTTGTTTCAACACTCAGTTAATTTAGAGGGAAAAGTCCCTTCTTGTCCTCATCTCTCCTTTCCAGAAAGTTCCATGTTCTGCCAACAGTAGATAAAACTTTCATGCCCTTCTGTGTTTATTTCTTCTATTCCCAGAAGCAAAGATTCTTACAGCAGGAAGGAAACATTAATGGTATCTAGCATTTTTCCTACATTGCAAAAACACTGTTGTAATTTTTTTTCTACAGTTGCAAAGTCTTCTATTCTTATGAATTTTCAGGAAGAAAATCATTATTTGTCCCGGTAATATTTTTCTTATACTTAACCTAATCTTTGTTACTATACACCTATTTCCTCTCATTCAGTTATTTGTAGGAATGGGAGATAATTTCCTAGTTATTGTGCTCTGTGTAAGAATCCTTTATATGCTTGCTAAAGAATCATTCATTTGGAAAATATTTCTTGATCATTTGCTATCTGTTATGCACAGTACAAGATGCTAGACACCTACCATCTACCCTCACTATCAATGGCGCAGGACAAACATACCTAAAAGATAGCTGTCTCTAGGAAGCCGACAGTCTAGTGAAGGTGACCAACATGTAAACATACAGTCAAATATAATCAGAGATTTCCAGGTGATAATGGCAATCTCCCATTCATTCAGAATCTCCCATCCTCATTATTTACTGAAATTTTTTAAATTGGGAAAAAGCAAAATTTATCAGTAGCAACCAAAAAAAGGAAAGATAATTCCTTCTTAAGCCTTTACCTGCAAAAGTGGCAGAGGATATCACTGTGTGGATTCTTTAGAAAATAGAGACTGAGGCAAAGTTTATCTGGTAAATGATGTTTTGATGGGGAAGGAATCAATGCTAAGCAGAAGGGTAAGGAAGAGAGGGAAATGAGGCTGGGAAAAAAGGAACCAAATGCAAGGTGGCATGTTAACCTGTTGCTCAGTCATCTCAATTTTTATCAAAGTGGTGAGTGTGAAATGTCAACTCTGTATATATTTAATTTGCATATCTCTGATTATAAAGGAGACTAAGCATTTTTTCTCTTTGTTAGCTTTTTAGGTTTTATTGACTGGTTCAAGGGTTTTCCCCATTTTTCTATTGGGACTTGAGCTTTATTATACTGAATTTTTGATTATATGTATTAAAATATCTCCAATAATTTCTGGCTTATGTTTTCACACTCTTTTTAGAATCTCTTGTTGAACATAGGTTCTTAACTAAAATATTGTCAAATTTACCAATCCTTTTCTTTAACAATTTGTAACAATATTTTTGAAGCTGTGGCCATAAAGACATATTATTTTAAAATATTTTATAATTTTGCCCTTTCATGTTTGGGCCTTTAATCTACTTCAAGTTGATTTTGAGAAGTATGTGATAACAATATAAATTCATTTTTTTTCTATGTGGAGAAAGAATCGTCCCAGAACCAATGAAAAGCCTATCCTTTCCCCCAGTGATCTGCACTACTTATTTTTTCTTGTGATAGATATCCATGTATACTATGTGTTGCTTCTACACTACATTTTCTGTTCATTGGTTCATTTTCCTTTCCCTTAACCAATTTGACACTGCCTTAATTTCTATCAATTTATAATAAGTCATCAAATAGGGTAGAAAATAGATCTTCCCACCTTGGCCTTCTTCAAGAGTATTTTGGCTGTTGTTGCCATTAAAACCATATAACAATTTGGAAAGAATCAATATCTTCTTCATACAGAGTTTCCAAAGATATGGTATTGTTCATCCTGTATTTGTCTTTAAAATTACTTTTCATAACAATTTATAATTTCTTTGTGAAATTTTTGACTCATTTGGTTAATCATATTTCTAGGTTCTCTATATTTGGATGCTATTTTAAAGGCCCTCTTTTAAGGCTTTCACTGACTATTTGTTGCTGATTTATGGAAGGTAATTGTTTGTGTTTTTATATTGATTTTTTACTAGGAAAACTTGCTATACTGTCATATTAATTCTCATAATTTATCTGTTGACATTTTAGGATTTTCTGTGTAGACAGTCTTACCTGTGAATGATCCATAGCATCGGTTCCCATTCTAATTTTTTCACTTTTTTTTTTTTTCCTTGACTTATTCCTAGATGAGAACTCCAGTTCAGGATTGAATAAAAGTGGTGACAGCAGACACTCTCTTGTTCCCAATCTCAGTTAACTGTTTTTTGGTTTTGTTTTGTTTACATTTTAGAGACAGAGTGTCACTTTACTGCCTAGGCTGGAGTGCAGTGGAGTGATCATAGCTAACTGCAGCCTTGAGTTCCTGGGCTCAAGAAATTCTCCCATCTTGGCATCCCAGGGTTGGGATTACAGATGTGAGCCACTGCACCTAGCTGAAGTGTTTTTAATATTTCACAGTTATGTATGAAATGTACTATAGATATTTTTGTAGCTAATGTTAATAAGGTTAAGAAAATTTATTTTATTTTATTACTATTTAAGACATTTTTTACCAATAAAGAATTTGAATTTATCAAACACTTTTTTATATCTCTTGAGATAATTATATTCTTCTTTTAAAATATATTAATATATGAATCATGTTGCTTGATTTTTAATGATAAATTAGTTTTATATTTCTAAGATAAATGCACCTTGGTCTCAATACTAATATTCAACTATGTCTCAAATTCAGGATACAGCTTAAAATTTTTGTCATGTCAAGGTAACACTGTTTTCATCAATTAAAAAGACATTCAATGTTCCCAAAGACTAGTGAAGGTAACCAACGTGCAAATAGACGAATAAAATACAATGGTATTTAGATTATGTTAAGCATGCATATTTATTTTGTTTCATCCTTAGATATCACAGGTAGACTGTTGGATTAGAAACATTATGCCCCGATTCCTGGGATATCTGGGATATCATTATGACACACATTCTCTGACTGGTCACGAGCAGCACTTACTTTCTAGTGTGTAGCTTGTAAATCTTGAAATGTTCTTGATGTTTTAATACCCAAAAAATTATTATTAAAATACCATTTAAGAAATAGGGAAAAAACTGTTTACAGCAGATGTTACATTTTGTTATATCATTTCTTAACTTGTTAAGGACTAGTCAACAATCTTCCTTTTCTAAGGTTTTATCTTGCTGATTTTACAAGTATTTCTAACAACGCATTTAAACAGCACAAAAGCAGAGTATAATGGCCTTAGTAGAAGCCCAAAAACTTGTCTAAGGCAAAAATCAAATCTAAACTTCAGATAAATGGTGGAGGAAACAGAATTTTGGAACAATTTTATAATGTAGGATGTAATCGTTAACAAATGTTACAATTTTAAAGGTTATGTACACTAATGTTGCCTTTATTTTGCTTCGACTAAATTACACTATTAGCTCTGAATAGAGACATTTTTAAACCTGATTAAATATTGATGTGTAAAGTCCCTACCATTAGAATCATAAGTCAGTATTTATGCATGTTGTTACACTGAGTGCAGTATACTCCAAGCTTGGCAGACAAAATCTTTTCTCTCCTGGAGTTAACAATCCCAGATCTTGAAGCACCTTCTCCATGATCATCTGATTCATGCTGTTCCTCTAATGAGGGTTTACTGTGTTGCATTATTTCTGTCTTTTGCTGTGTGTCTATTAGGAGACTCTCCTAGCCTGCATTAGTAAAAATGGGTTTATGGGCTCAGGGATAGAACACTGTGTTTCCATTTACTGCATCCTTGTCTGTTTAAAGCAGGTTTTCTTTTCAATTCAGGTTTATTACAGTACTTTGACAAGATGTCATAAACATGGGTAAAATATATATGATTGATAGAATCAGCCTGTCTGATTTACAGACTGAGTTCTCAGAAATACTAGTTTTAAGGTATGAGAATCAAGATAGAACTGCTTATTTAGGTCATATCCAAGTATATAACATTTTAATGTTTTGGAATAGAGCCATTTTTCTAGACCATTGCATTCAGGAAATGTAATGAAATTTGTTTGGTAAAATAATAGATAATTACAGAGCTAAAGATGAACATGAGACATTTAACGGGGCTCTCTTAACTACTACTGAAAAATTCTTAGGTTTTGATTTGACCGAAAACAAAAACAGACAAAGTTCTGAACATATATTTTTAAAATATGGCAATTAAATATATCTGCCAAAATATTACTCATGGACTGGTAAAAAAGAAGTTACCTTTAAATATAAAAGTAACAATATATTTTAAAAATGGAATCATATGTCAAGGCTATAAAACAGAGAGTGGTTTATAGCTATTTTAGGTTCATTTATCCTATTTTAATAAGGATTCTAGATGTCTAATCAGTTCTTCAGACTTTAGAATGTACTACACACACCTAGGTCCTCGGTTGCCCAAGAAACTGCTACTTGTGTTTAACTCATAAAGAAGTTTAAACAAGGGGGAGAAGAGGAAAGGGGAGGGATAGAGGGAAGAAGTTTAGACATGTATTCCTTTTCAGTGTTGAGAGATACATATCTGAACACTTTTCATATCTCTGAGATAAAGTGAACATGGCTTCCAAGTTCTGAACTTCACTAAAATCAAAGAGTGAACATTTTTCCTGAAGGACATAACCATTTTAAATGGAAGCACTAGCAAGATTCACCTTGATAAGGCAATAGGAGTGTCTACTGAATTTATTAGCAGAGCTTCTATCATTCAATGTCATCAAACAATCAGTTCAACTTTTCTTTTTGTCTCATTATTTTATCCTTGAAAGACAGAATAATTGATTCTGAAGTTTTGGTAAATAATGGCTAAAAATGAGATTCAAGTTTTTTAGCTAAGGTGAAGTGGATTTGCAACTGTAACTGCTCAGCACAATTTACTTGTTAAGTGCTGTTGTGATATATATACATTCTTTTAAACATTGCAACAGTCTTGTGAAGTTAAGTATTATTAGCTTCATTTTATGGTTGTTAAGTAACTTGCTCAAAGTTACAAATATTTTTTGTGAAAGAGATAATGGAGTTTAAACTCAATCTGTAGATTGCAATGCCTATTTCAATTTTTTCTTGATTTATTGGTTTGATTAAAAAATGGCCAAATATACAGGTTAAATTCAAACAAAAAATAACCAAAATAAAAACTTAAAATAATGTTGCTAAAATAGGTAAACATTCTTCTTCACATACATGTAAAGATTCACCAGGTAAATATAATCAATTATCAAAAGAAAATTACTAGCATTTCCACCATGGATGCCATATTAGAATCATACAGAATTTTTTAAAATGCTCATTTCCAAGTCCTAGCCCTAGATATTTTGATTTAATTGATTAGGAATGGAACCTTGGTTTTTTGTTTTTGTTTTTGTTTTTGTTTTTTTAAAGCTTCTAGAAGTTTCTAACATAAAACCATGGTTGAAAACCCCTGAACAATAGGATAACTTAAAAGAAGAGTTTAGCACAAGAAAATTTGGTTTGGATACTTATCATTGGCTTTTAACAGCTTTTTTTCACTCCATCAAATGTGTATAATAAACATAATTTCTTTTTTATTTATTTCTTCCATTTCATGTTCACACAGATTTATACTTTTGATAAAATATTTGAATTACATGCATATTAGGGAATCATTAATATATTTTAAAACCATGAGTTTCTTTAGAGAAAAAAAGGATCATTTTAGAATAATATTGAAGACAACTTTTCTGATGTTTCCTCCAGGGTTTCTCAGAATGCTACAAAATGTAAGCATTTTTTTGAGTCATTCAACATTTGTTGGGAGTGGGAAGTACCCTGGCCATTGGCTGGGTGATAACTTCTCATGTTGGAGAGACATGCATTTGCCAATTATTGGAATGCTAGAATGTAATTTCTTTGGAATTCCATATGTAAGCTTTTTTGTTTGTTTTTTCAGACGGAGTCTCTCTTTGTTGCCCAAGCTAGAGTGCAGTGGCATGATCTTGGCTCACTGCAACCTCTGCTTCACGGGTTCAAGCGATTCTCCTGCCTCAGCCTCCTGAGTAGCTGGGATTACAGGCACGTACCACCACACCCAGCTAATTTTTTGTATTTTTAGTACAGATGGGGTTTCACCGTGTAAGTCAGGATTGTCTCGATCTCCTGACCTCATGATCTTCCCTCCTCGGCCTCCCAAAGTGCTGGGATTACAGGCGTGAGCCACCGCACCCAGCCCATATGTAAGTTTTAAAATTAAATGAGTAGATTACATATTTTCAGAACATTGCATATAACACACTTCATTTTGTCACTGTAGAAATTCGCTTAACCTGTGTAGATCTCAGGAGTACCACGTCTTTCTAAATTATTTTTTGTTCTTTTTGTCTTAAGTCACTAAAGTACTTGGTCGTGGTAAAAGTGGTGAAGTTTATTTCCTCTGCCACTTATTTCTCACCCTACCATATTCATGACCATTCTACAACCTATTATTTTAAAACTCATAGATAATGGGGAGAAAAGAAGGGACAGATAATTTGGATAGAAAATTCATGCCAGGAGTCTACATCTCCTATGAATGGAGGAATTGAAAAAAAGCTAACAAAATGCTTTAAATACACAGTAAAATACTCCCTTATCTGAGCCCCAGTGCTAAATAAACAATTGAACTATTAAATAATTTGCTGCTATGTTACTAAATCAGAACACTTTATCATAGCAGTTTTTCCATATCTCAATGACATTTTAAAATAAAAGTATAGAGCATTATTTGCCTTATTTTGGAAAGCTACAAATATAATGATCTACTCTGAAATTTAGCAAGAATTGCATTGTTGTTCAAGTGATGAGTTAGCTACATTCAAAGAAGAATTGCTAAGTATTGAAAAAGAAATATAGCTTTAAGTTGTATCTAGATCAGAAAATGACAGAAGCCAAACTTTTAATAAGCAGCTTCAGAGAGAAAGGTAACATGAACTGTTTTTTTCTCCAGGGAAGGCCTTATAATTTAGTGGAGCATACAGTACAACCTCTGTGGTTTGAAGAACATTTTTATTGCAATCAACGTGTTTTATGACTCCATGCTGTACTTCTTGATAACTTTTTAACCTGCAAGCTTTGGCATTAACCACAGCTTTGGGGTTAAAGGTTGTTTTCTGAGAAAACAAGAAGAGTTCTGAAACAAAACAATTTGAGCACTGTGAGAGGCCATCATTACATGTCAGGAAGCAAAGTATCTGTAATTTATGATTTACAAAGAGAGTATAGTCAGGTGCAATATTCCTGTGCCCTTTTGTCCCAGCTTGAGTAGTCAACTACTAAGGCTCTTGTATTAGCTAAATACATTGTGAAAATTCTGTGTCTTTTAATTTATATTGAGACAGGAAATTTACAGCACTGCACTTGAAAATAAGCATTTTAATGTCAATTGGATTACTCAAAAGACTTCCTGCTTATACCATGATGTAGCCCACAGTTTTCTTTCAATCAAGGCAAGATAAGCGGGACTTGTCACTATTTTATTCCATATGCTCTTCTCAAAGAACACATTTACACTGTCAGATTCTACCTGAATATGATATCCTTGTGATCTTAAACATATTTGTCAATTCAAAATAGTGTAACCTGAAAGATTTCATAGTGGTTTTACATGACAAAATTAATAGCTGATATATTTTGAAGTCGATAAATTTTTCCCCATGTTAGAGCTGATATATGTGGGTTTAATGAAGAGACAACTTATGAACTTTGCCTGCAGTGGATGCAATTTGGGGCCTTCTATCCCTTTTCCAGAAACAATAAGGCCATTGGAAATAAGGCAAGTGAGAGTCAATTTAAAATGACTGCCATGAGTAGTATTAATCTGTAATTAGAAACTTCGGTTAGAAAAAAATGTATACAATCATTAAAATATGAATAAAAATCAAACTGTTCTTTGACAGCTTTCAAAAATATATGATTTTTTAAAAAAATATTTTGCACGTTATTCATTTTATCAAGAACTGTGAGAGGGAATGCCAAGAAGTACATTTTGGAGAAATAGCTTTTCTAAAATTGTCTTTGAAAATGCATTGTTTATAATTTCTAAGAGAGGGAGCATACTATATCATTTTAAATAAGCTGTGAAAAATCTTTCGCTTTATGACACAGGTAGCAGCATACAAATGTATCATATTTGAAACTATCCTTAGCAGCTCAGTAATTGACCAAATTACAAGACTTTGTTTTGAGGGCAGGCAGATTGTAGTGTGATCTTGTGCAAGATTCTCTCTTCAGTCTGAAGGCAGAATTATTTCTCAGTTAAATGACTGTGAAGTTTTTCATTCCCTTAAAAAGAAGTTATAGTAATTCTATTGAGAAATTATTTGAGGCTTTGCTGGGAGCTAGTCGTAGAGACTATATAGTACACACTACAGTATATGAACTTCATAGAGTACATTTAATTGAAAAACAACTCTGTAATAATCTACCGTGGTGAAAGGCTTTCAAGTACAGATGAATAATATTCAAAAATTGTCTGCTTCACCTTAACACCCTCAAAAAGAAAAAAAAAAGTTTTACAAATTCACGCTTTAGTTAATAAGTGTGATAAAATGTTTCTTTTTAATAGGAACAAGATCCTGGAGTGTTTGGAGAAGAGTTTGCTGCAATTTCTCATTCTCCATTAGGGATTAGATATTTATTGCTGCCTTACTTTTTTTTTTTTTTTTTTTTTTTTTTTTGAGACTAAGTCTCACTCTGTTGCCCAGGCTGAAGTGCAGTGGTGCCATCTTGGCTCACTGCAACCTCCATCTCCTGGGTTCAAGCCATTCTCCTGCCACAACCTCCTGAGTAGCTGAAATTACAGGTGTACACAACCATGCCAGGTTAATTTTTTTATTTTTAGTAGAGACAGGGTTTCACCATGTAGATCAGGCTGATCTCGAACTCCTGACTTCGCAATCTGCCCACCTCAGCCTCCCAAAGTGCTAGGATCGCAGGCATGAGCCCACTGCGCCCGGCCTATTGCTGCCTTATTAATACACCCTCTTCGGCCGGGCGCGGTGGCTCAAGCCTGTAATCCCAGCACTTTGGGAGGCCGAGACGGGCGGATCACGAGGTCAGGAGATGGAGACCATCCTGGCTAACACTGTGAAACCCCGTCTCTACTAAAAAATACAAAAAAAAAAAAAACTAGCCGGGCGAGGTGGCGGGCGCCTGTAGTCCCAGCTACTCAGGAGGCTGAGGCAGGAGAATGGCGTAAACCCGGGAGGCGGAGCTTGCAGTGA
Organism: Piliocolobus tephrosceles; assembly: GCF_002776525.5. Classification (NCBI taxonomy): domain Eukaryota; kingdom Metazoa; phylum Chordata; class Mammalia; order Primates; family Cercopithecidae; genus Piliocolobus; species Piliocolobus tephrosceles. The sequence goes on along the minus strand of NC_045443.1, from coordinate 34,891,345 downwards.
GCTGAGATCCGGCCACTGCACTCCAGCCTGGGCGACAGACAGAGCGAGACTCCCTCTCAAACAACAACAACAAAAAAATACACCCTCTTCTACCATTCTCATGTCAGGGGACACACAGTGGTCAGAGGATTGATGCATGAGTAAGTAATATTTAATAGTTACTCAGGTCTTAGATTTTCTACCATTTAGATCCTGTGAAGTCTGAGTTTTTCTACTAAGGCAATTGTTTTGGACGTTAAAAATAATAAAATCAGTTTTTCTCTTTTCTGACTATGATTAGAAATGATTTACAAATTTGGAGAATTTAGTTAAGAAAACAATTATCAAAAAGGGAAGGCTGTATCTTGTTGTCTAAATAGTGTGTGTAATATATAAAAAGGATGAAATGATTCTTTTCCATAGAAAACTGGGAAGATTATGATAAATTTGAAAAAAATTGATTACAATATAGAACATTATATATTTATATCCTGAGTGTGTGGCATAAGCTATAGAATGCGGTAAAAATTCAAAGAAAGGTAAAGTTAACATGAATGGCAGAGGAACAGCTCTGTGTAGAAGGGGGGATTGATGCAACTTGAAGGATGTTCAGGATGCAAAAAGGTGTCACAACAACAACAACAAAAACATAGACAATTTGATTACTTGACACTATTTTGACTTTAGCTTTAATACCTAATTATCTTTGGGTGACGGAAGATAATTGATGTCAATTACTTCACTTGATGACTAGATTTTTATTTCTAAAACACTGCTTGTACTCCCAAACTTTCCCTGTTTTTACCATTTTGGTCAATTTGGTATTGATCACTATGAACAAAAGTTGGTTGTATAAGTAAAACTAATTATTTATACAAAGACATAAGTTTGATTAAAGTAATGGGTTTTCATTCTAAATGTCTAGATTTCCATCAGATCCTAAAACCCATGAAATCAACAGAGCATTTCTTTGGGGGCCAGCTTTGATGACTGTCCATGTCTTACAGAGGTAAGTACTAGAATTTTATTTCAGCACAATATAGTTATTTAAAGCAATTTACACAGTGACCATTTTTTACTTAAAACCAGTCTAGACTGCCTCAATTTCAGAACTTGTTATTGGTCTATTCAGGGATTTGACTCCTTCCTGGTTTAGACTTGGGAGGGCATATGTGTCCAGGAATTTATTCATTTCTTCTAGATTTTCTAGTTTATTTGCATAGAGGTGTTTATAGTATTCTTTGCTGGTAGTTTGTATTTCTGTAGGATGAGGGGTGATATCCCCTGTATCATTTTTTATTGCATCTATTTGATTCTTCTCTCTTTTCTTCCTTATTAGTCTGGCTAATGTTCTATCTATTTTGTTGATCTTTTCAAAAATACAGCTCCTGGATTCATTGATTTTTTTGAAGGGTTTCGTGTGTCTATCTCCTTCACTTCTGCTCTGATCTGGTATTTCACATCTTCTGCTCGCTTTTGAATTTGTTTATTCTTGTTTCTCTAGTTCTTTTAATTTTGATGTTAGGGTGTTGATTTTAGATCTTTCCTGCTTTCTCTTGTGGGCATTTAGTACTACAAATTTCCCTCTACACAGTGCTTTGAATATGTCCCCAGAGATTCTTGTACGTTGTGTCTTTGTTCTCATTGGTTTCAAAGAACATCTTTATTTCTGCCTTCATTTAGGATTCCCTATTTAATAAATAGTGTTTGGAAAACTGGCTAGCCATATGCAGAAAACTGAAACTGGACTCTTGCTTACTCCTCATATAAAAATTAACCTAAGGTGGATTAAAGTCTTAAATGTAAGACCTAAAACCATAAAAACCCTAGAAGAAAACCTAGGCAATACCATTCAGGACATAGGCATGGGCAAAGACTTCATGTCTGAAACACCAAAAGCAATGGCAACAAAAGCGAAAATTGACAATTGGAATCTAATTAAACTAAAGAGCTTCTGCACAGCAAAAGAGACTATTATCAGAGTGAACAGGTGACCTACAGAATGGGAGAAAATTTTTGCAATCTATCCATCTGACAAATGGCTAATATCCAGAATATATAAAGAACTTAAACAAATTCACAAGAAAAAAAGAAACAACCCCATCAAAAATTGGGCAAAGGATATGAACAGAGACTTCTCAAAAGAAGACATTTGTGTGGCCAACAAACATATGAAAAAAAGTGCTCATCATCACTGGTCATTAGAGAAATGCAAATCAAAACCACAATGAGATACCATCTCATGCCAGTTAGGAAACAACAGATGCTGGAGAAGATGTGGAGAAATAGGCACACTTTTACACTGTTGATGGGAGTGTAAATTAGTTCAACCATTGTGGAAGACAGTGTGGCGATTCCCCAAGAATCTGGAAATAGAAATACCATTTGACCCAGCCATCTCATTACTGGGTATATACCCAAAGGATTATAAACCATTCTACTATAAAGACACATGTACAAGTATGTTTACTATGGCACTGTTCATAATAATAAAGACTTGGAACCAACCCAAATGTCCATCAATGATAGACTGGATAAAGAAAATGTGGCCCATATACATCGTGGAATACTATGCAGCCATAAAAAATGATGAGTTCATGTCTTTTTCAGGGACATGGATGAAACTTGAAACCATCATTCTCAGCAAACTAACACAAGAACAGAAAACCATGTTCTTACTCATAAGTGGGAGTTGAACAATGAAAACACATGGACACAGGGAGGGGAGCATCACACACCAGGGCCTGTCAGGGGAGGGATAGCGTTAGGAGAAATACCTAATGTAGGTGACGGGTTGATGGCTGCAACAAACCACCATGGCATGTGTATACCTGTGTAACAAACCTACATGTTGTACATATCTACCCTAGAACTTAAAGAATAATAAAGAATATACATACTCAATATATACACACATACATACTCATGTAAAATATACTTCACATCAAGTAAATCTGAACAAAAATGAAAGATATGTTTTTCCCATTCAGAAATTCTGAGATTGTTCTCAAGATAATTCACAGAAGTAGAATGTTGATCCCAAAGTATATACTGCATTAAAAAGAGTGGTGGTAGAAGTCCCTTTTTCACTTATGCCAATTTAATAGCAAGGAAGTCTACGTGAAGAACATCAGTAGCTTCATATAGCCTATCCTAATCAAAACCAAAATTCCTGATTCAATATTGCTTTTTCCATCTCCTCCAGATAGTTGTCTTATCCATTCTTTAACCGCAAAGGAGCATACAGATCATGTTAGGTCACAAAACAAGTATTAACAAATTTAAGAAGATTGAAATTGCACCAAGTTTCTTCTTGTACTACAATGGAATGAATCTAGAAATTAATAGCAGAAGGAAAATTGGAAAATTGTAAATATGTGAAAATTAAACAGCACATTTTTTAACAATCAGTGGATCAAATAAGAAATCAAAGGGCAAATTAGAAGATATCTTAAGATATGGTAAAAATTTCAGTCTTCTTAAATTTGTTAATATTTGTTTTGTAACCTAACATGTAATCTATCCTAGAGTATGCTTGAGAATAATGAATATTCCCCCAGCTGTTGGGTAGAATGTTCTGTAAATGTCTGTTAGGTTCATGTTGTCTGTAATGTTGTTAAATTTTTTGTTTCTTGATTTTCTGTCTAATTGTTCTATGTATTATAAAAAGGGGAGGTATTGAGGTCTTCTATTATTATTATATTGTTATCTATTTCTCCCTTCAGTTCTGTCAATGTTTGCTTTATTTATTTAGATGTTCTGATTCTGCATGCAAATATATTTATAATTGTTATATCTTCCTGTTGAATTGACTTTTTACTATTATATAATGTTCTTCTTTGTCTCTTGTGAGAGTTTTTGACTTCAAAGTCTATTTTGTCTGATACAAGCATAGCTACCTCTGCACTCTTTTTGTTGCATTTGTATGAAATATGTTTTTCCATCCCTTCATTTTCAATCTTTGATTGATTTCCTTAAATCTGAAGTAAGTTTCTTGTAGCTAGCATCTAGTTAGATCTTGTTTCTTTACTCATTCAGTCGCTCTGTCTTCTGATTAATGATTGATAGGGAAAAATTTACTATTGACATTTTAATAGTCTTTTGTTTGTCTTACAATCATTTGGTCCCTCTGTTTTTTTTTGTTTGTTTGTTTGTTTGTTTTGATCTTTCTGTTTTAAAAAATTATTTTCTCTCTCATACCTGTCCTTTTTTTGTTACTTCTATAGGTATTTTACTTTTGATTATCATAGGTCTTACATAAAATGTAATAGTCTATTTTAAGCTAACAACTTAAGTTCATTCACATAGAAAGAGTCTGTTGTTATTAATTCCCATCCACACTTCATGCTATTCATACTACAGTTTACATCCATTTATATTGTGTATGCATAAACATACTTTCTAGTTGTAGTTACTTTTAATACTTTTGTCTTTTGACTCTTATACTAACAAATAATTTCCTCAGCACCATTACAATAATAGTTTTCTATATTCATCTATATATTTACCTTTACTGACAAGTTTTTAAATTTATTATGCTGTGCTGCTTTTCAATGTCTTTTTATTTCAACTAGAAGACATCTCTTTAGCATTTCTTCTAAGGCACACGTAGTGATAGTGAATTTCTTCATCTTTTGTGTATATGGAAATGTCTATGTCTCCTTTATTTTTTGAAGAATGGTTTTGCTGAGTATAGTATTCTTGGTTGTCAGCGTTTAATTTTTTTTCTTTCAGTAGTTTAAATAATTCATTCCACTCTTTTTTGTCCTACATTTCTGCTGAAAAATCTGCTGATAGTTTTACAGGTATTCACTTATATGTGGCAAGTTGCTTTTCTCTTGCTATTTTCAACATTCTGCCCTTTACTTTTGATAATTTCATTATAAAGTGTGTTGATGTGGGTTACATTAGGTCCATCTTCTTTGGGATTTCTTAGGCTTTCTGGATCTGTATTTCCACTTCCTTTCCTAGATAAGAAGTTTCAGCAATTATTTTTTTGGTCTTGCTTTCTGATCCTTTCTCTCTCACACTTCTAAGACTCGCATTATGCATATATTGGTTGCTCAATGGTATTCCATAAGTCTCTTAAGCTTTCTTCACTCTTTTTCATTCTTCATTCTCTTTGCTTCCCTGACTGAATGTGTTCCAATGATCTGTCTTCATATTTACTAATTATTTCTTCTGCTTGATATAGTCTCCTGTTGAACCCGTTTAGTGAATATTTGAGTTACTTCTAATATTCTCTAGCTTTATTATTTCTATTTGGTACTTTTTATATTTTTTATTTCTTTGTTGAAATTCTCACTTTCTTCATGCACTGTTCTCCTGATCTTGGTAAGCCTCTTTATAAGAATTATTTTAAATCTCTGTCAGGTAGATTACACAACTGTTTTATTATGGTTGATTTCTAGAAATTTGTCTTGTTCTTTAAAACATGTTTCTGTTTCTTTTTTCTCTTTTGACTTTCTGTGTTGGTGTCTGCACATCAGAAAAAATGGTCATCTTTCTTATTCATCGTGTGACTGGCCTTCTGTAGGCCCTCACCAATCAGCATGGACAGATTCTAGTGGCCTCTCCATTCCTGAGGGATCTGCCCCTACAACCCAAACATCTCCCACTAAACCCCACCTCCAATACTGGGGAGCACATTTCAGCATGAGATTTAGAGGGGACAAACATTCAAACTATATCAATAAGCATTTCATATTTTATATTTTTCCATAACTGTATGACATTTGTCATTGAGTTAAAATGCCACAAAGTAATTACATGGTATGTAATAATCTATATCTACATTATGGTGAGACATTAATATTTTGAAACATAGCAAATTTAGTGTTTTAGAAAACATGATGAATATTATACATTAAAATTCCATAATCTAGACATGAAATGTGTTTTCTGATACAACATAAATGTTTCATGTAGATTCTCCAGCCCTACTGCATAATCTTATATGAATTCACTAGGACTTGGTTTGAATGCCAACTAATATAAGATTAAATATGTATACAGCTTAATTCATTTTAACTGGAATATTTTAATTCAACACAATAATTTTAAAAGTCAAATATTTTCTTTTTTCCAAAGGGGAAAGATCTGTGTATGTGTATTTTCCTGAAGCAACTTGCTTCGACGTTCATACAGTATATGCTTTAAGATATTTTATAGAAAAAAATAAATTCATTAACTTGGAGATTTTTTATTCTTGTTATATGACTTCTAGAACCTTGGGCTGTGTACTTCTTATGACTTAGTTATTTGTGAAGCCTTATGTTTAGAATTGCTTACTCTTCTCAAAATAGTGGAATTGATCATATATAGATCAGCAAATATTTAAGATAAAAATGTGATTTTTTTTTTGGAAGCATTTTTCATGCAAACACTTAAATTCTTAAGAGCAAATGGGGCCAGACACAGTGGCTCATGCCTGTAATCCCAATGACTCTGGGGTCAAGGCAGGCGGATTGCTTGATGCCAGGAGTTCACGACCAACCTAAGCAACTTAGTGAGATACTGAGTCTACAAAATTAAAAAAATAAAACAAAACAAAACAAAACAAAAACAAAAACCCAAAAACCCAAACATTAGCCAGGCATGGTGGCATTCACCTTTAGTCCTAGCTACTCAGGAGGCTGAGGTGTTTGAGGCTGCTAGTGAGCTATTATCCTGCCACTGAACTCCAACCTGGACTGGAGTCCAGAGTGAGACCCCAATTCTAAAATAAATAAATAAATTCTTAAGAACAAATTAATCCCTGCAGTGAGGTTTCTTTATAGTAAAGTGTCATGGAGATTACATATAATCCATAAGACAGGTACTTTATCTTGCAGAAAAACAGAAATCCATTCTGACTAGCTTGAGTATGAGGTTTATAGTAGGGATATAGGTGAACTGACCTGAGAAATCTCATGGAAATTCAAGAATAACAACTACAACAGTACTGGATTTTATGGAGAATTCCAGGGTCAGTTGCTAGAGTTGGTGAAATTTCAGCCTGGTGTTGTGCCATTCCCAGAGCTCAGCATTCCATTGGACTGTTTTGTTTTACTAATAACTGCTTTGCAAAGGGGACTCAGCTTGTCATGAACTCTTTGGATGAGGTAGGTGAAATGTGGTCTGGAGGCAGGGACCCTAAAGCTGTTCATGCTGACTTCTTAGAACTAAATTGAAAAGAGAGCCCTAACTTTCCATGCCTAAGTAACAAAAGGACCAGGGGCTACTACTCCCTTTGACCTTTTCTGCCAGCAGATGAAAGATAGGCTGTCTGCAACAAATCAGACTGATTGCAGGTCCTGTCTTCATTTGCAACTTAGTAGCTTCACTCCAGTCTCTGAATGGTTGCTGTCCACAACCAATCAGATTGATTGTGGGCCATATCTTCGTTTGCATAGAATTATAACTTTGTAACTTCCCTCTAGCCTCTGATTGGTTGTTTTTTGTGACTAATCAGATATTTGCACAGGAGTGTGATCTTTGTAACTTCACTTCAGCCTCTGGTTGTCTGCTTTCTGTAACAGAAATCAGACTGATTGTGGGCTACTACTTCATTTACATGAGGTGAGCATGAAGTGGCCAATAGGAAACTTCTAGGGTAACAGAAGTAGGAAGGTGACCAATAGGAAACTTACAGGGTAACAGAACTTGTAGGGGGCATATGAGCACAAGAAGATTCTGTATCTGGGCCCTTGGGGGCTAACAGAAGTAGGGTAACAGAAGTAAGAAGTTACTAGGGTCACAGAAGTAAGAAGTGGCCAATAGGAAACTTCTAGGGTAACAGAACTTCTAGGGGGCATTTGAACCTAAGAAGATTCTGACCCAAGCCGCTGCTCGGGTCTGCACCCACACTGTGGAGTGTATTTTTGTTTTCAATAAATCCCTAGTTTCATTCTTTTGTTGCTTCATTCTGTTTTTGCTTTGCCAGGTATTTTGTGCAATTTTTTGTTCAAAACACCAAGAACCTGCACAACTCGCAGTCAGGACCCTCTATCAGTTACACTAACAAGAGACTTATATTTATACAGTCTTTGTGCTTCTGTGATAAGTGGCAGGCTCTCTCCATATTTTGTAGTTCAAATGACTCCCAAAATATAATATTATCAATCCAACTCATCTTTTCATCCAAGATATATCTAGTCTCTTAGGCAGTGGGAGTTATAGTTGTGATGATCAAGGAGGGTGTGGACTGTGGGAGAGAAGCAATGTGTCATCTCTACCATGGAACTTTCATTTGAACTAATGAGTTCATTTCCCCCATTCTTTTAGTGTGGTTTGATGAACATTGACTAATCTTTCCCAGAAATTTTTCAACAAATTTTTATGGGAATAAGTTTTGACTATAAATGTAATCTCAAATTGGGAGCAAAGGTACGTGACTTTTTTTTTTTTTTTTTTTTCTTTTTTGTTACCCATGCTGGAGTGCAGTGGCATGATTTTGGCTCATTGCAACCTCCGCCTCCTGGGTTCAGGTGATTCTCATGCCTCAGCCTCCAGAGTCACTGGGACTACAGGCGTGAGCCACCACACCTGGCTAATTTTTGTATTTATAGTAGAGATAGGGTTTTACCATGTTGGCCAGGCTGGTCTCAACCTCCTGACCTCAGGTGATCCACCTACCTTGGCCTCCCAAAGTGCTGGGATTACAGGTGTGAGCCACCACACCCAGCCATGACCTATTTTTAAACTACCAATTAGTCATGACTAATTATAATATTATTATATTAAATTTTAACACTTATTAGTGTATAAGTGTGGTTATAAAGTTAAATTTTTGAAATAAGTATGTACTATTATAATAAATGCTACTGTTATGTAATTTACATATTGGAGTTTGTACTTTTTTTTAAGCAATGAATTAGGCATTTCAAATCACCCTTCCTGTTAGTGAGTTCTATGGATGCTCTGTGGAATTTAAGTGGAAGTTTGGATTTCAGCTTCCCATGTCTCTTGAAATGTATGACTTCTTACCAGTTATAGAATTGGAACAGTTAACTCTGGCTTGTTCTATGCTAGTGGGAGTCAAATACTACCTTCTTGGCAGAAGAAGTTTGTTAAAGTTCCTATTCCACTAAATGCAATTCCTCTTTTCTTTCTTTCTTTTTTTTTTTTTTTTTTTTAAGAAAAATGAAAAAGGAATGAAACTTCCAACCTGGAGTATAGTGGCATGATCTCCATTCACTACAACCTCTACCTCCCGGGTTCAAGTGATTCTCCTGCCTCAGCCTCCCCAGTAGTTGGGATTACAGGCACCCACCACCACACCCGGCTGTTTTTTGTATTTTTAGTAGAGACAAGGTTTCCCCATGTTGTCCAGGCTGGTCTTGAGCTCCTGACCTTGTGATCCACCTGCCTCCACCTCCCAAAGTGCTGGGATTACAGGCGTGAGCCACCAATTCCTCTTTTCCTTCGTGGAGTATACATTCTGCCTACACAATTTCCAGTCAGAACAACAAGGCTCAGGTAACAGGCACATCCTGTCTGCAGACTTCACAGGGAATATGAACAGCCCTCCTGCTTGCAGAGTGTCCAAGGAGTGGGTGTTGTGAGTAGGGGTCCAGCAACAAGAGACTGGAGTAATCAGTAGTACAATTAGTTGCCTATTTGTGAGTTTATACCTGTGTCTGCACATGTGTGTGTGTATGTGAAAGAGAGAAAGCAAAGAGGAAGAGAAAAAGGTGTGAGAGAAATCAGTAGATAATTTTCTATTTGAGCATTTGATTCAGTTTTAAGCTATCCTTCTCTAAATATATGCCTATCATCATTTTTAAGTTACTAGTGACTTCAGATACACAAAGTCTCTCCAAGATTTTACATGTAGACTAGGTTAGGTCCCAGAGCTTTTTTTCCCCACCTAGGTTATATTCGATTAATCATTTTTGTTGCATAGATATCATGTAATCGAAGACTTTGTCAAGCAAATAAGCAGATTTTTTAAAAAAGCAATAATTTGCTCATACTTCTATTTTACATCAACAATACATAGTAGCAACTCAGAACTTTTAATCAACATTAATTAGAAATAAAAATCAGTTAAAATTATACATCATTAGAGAGTTTTGACCAGATATTTAAAAATATTGAACACACACTGTCCAGCCTGGGCAACATGGCAAAATCCCGTCCCTACAAAACATACAAAAAATTAGCTGGGCATGGTGGTGCTCTCCTGTAGTCCCAGCTACTTGGGGTACTTGGGAGGCTGATGTGGGAGGATCGCTTGAGCTTGGGATTCTATGATCACACCACTGCACTACAGTCTGAGTGACAGAGCGAGACCCTGTCTTAAAAAAAAAGTGCTCAGAGGAGCCCAGAACCAGGTACTGAAGTATATCCATAGCTTCTAAAGACTAACTTGAATAATAAATCCATTTGAACTTCAAGTTATTATATTATTCATTGCCAAGAAGAGCAGGTCTCATGTCTAACTTTCATTTCAATAGGAAGCATATAATGACATATGTGTATTTTATATGAAACCAAAACATTTTTCTTTTATTTTTTTCTTTTTTTGAGATGGAGTCTTGCTGTGTCATCCCGACTGGAGTGCAGTGGCCCGATCTCTGCTCATTGCAAGCTCCGCCTCCCGGGTTCACGCCATTCTCCGGCCTCAGCCTCCTGAGTAGCTGGGACTACAGCCACTTGCCACCAGGCCCAGCAAATTTTTTGAATTTTTAATAGAGACTGGTTTCACCGTGTTAGCCAGGATGGTCTCAATATCTTGACCTCGTGATCGGTCCGCCTTGGCCTCTCAAAGTGCTGGGATTACAGGCGTGAGCCACCAGGCCTGGCCAAAACATTTTTAAAGGAACTTTCACTGTAATTCAAGTTCTCCAAAAGTAAGTTTGTTTTATTGCTTGCATTGTGTAGTTCTTTTCTTGTTATGCACCTTTCTGTTGCCAAGTGCTTAAAATTAAATCCTTGAGTCTTGTCTCCATTGTGGAAAAGCAAAAATGGGGCTCATGGATTCTGACATTTTTGCTCCTGAGATGTTAATAAGACTCCCAGCTGTGCAGACTTACTAAGTTATTATTCAGGCCTCATTCTCCCTGGAATTCCATTGCTCATACCTTAAAATCAGTTCCCAGGATCTCTAATCCAACAACTTTGTGACAACTTTGTTACAACTTTCTTTTTGTTGTAGATAAGCCAAAGAAACTGAGGGATTTGCCTTCAATCAGCATGGTAGAATAATTGTATAATTTCGTTAATCATAAAAACATTTCCTCTTTTTCCAGTGGAAGGCTCTTTGTTAATTGCATTTGATGAGATGTCTGTACTATTGCTATAACATTTTTTTCTTTTTTCAGATTGAACTATTCAGAGGTAGAATAGGATGCTTAGGGATATTTTAAGTTTCTTATCACTGGAGGTCTTCAAAGATAAACTTGAACATTTGGTAAAGATAATAAGTGAAGATTTGGTAAAGATGTTTCAGAAAAAAACTCAGCAATTTTCTGCATAGTTCTATAAGATGACTGGAGATAGACTTTTCTAACCCTGAAAATACACACTTATGAAAGAAAATTAGTATCAATTTTCACTCTTCCTCTATAGGCGTCTGAATCCTTTTGGCCTCAGAATTGCTGTAGACAAACAGGGAGAAGCATCTTGCTCCATTTTCTGGGATGATGGTGATTCTATTGGTAAACAGACTAACAGCACAATAGTTGAAATGTTCTGAATTTCAATATAACTTTATTTAACATTATTGGAGACCTAGGCCCACAAAGTAAATATGATGTAATCAACATAATAGCAAAATTCTGCTTTTTTCAACATTACTGTACAGGAACATGAAATTTTCCTTATCTCTGACACTCCTCTGCATTAAGCAACACAGGTGAGACATTATCTCCAGGAAGGTGCTAACAAAATACACTATGGTTACCTGAGAGAAGAACATATTTCTCTATTTTACTAGTGTGCTGAAATAAAATTTCTTCTCATGAATACACTGACATTTTGGGAAGAATGGGGACACCAGTCTTAAGGAGTAGGGATTTGAATGGAAAGTTGTATAGCTGTTAAGTCAGAGAAAGAAGACACTACTGAGGTTCTGTGGTGAATAGACCTGAACCCTTCGTTGAAGAATGTTGTGTAGTAGAGGAAAAAGGTATGACTTGACCCAAGCAAACAGGTCAAGATATAGCTATCAAAAGCACAGCATCAGTGTTTTGTTTATTTATTTCTCTTTTTTTTAATCCCTATGTTTTCCTTTGATCTAATGTCATGGATCAGTAAATTATTAGGAAAGACTTTTAGGCCCAGCATGGTGGCTCATACCTGTAATCCCAGTGCTTTGGGAGGCCAAGACAGTAGGATCACTTGGGCCCAGGTTCAGGACCAGCCTGGGCAACATAGTGAGATCTTATCTCTACAGAATGTTTTTAAATATTTAGCCATATGCAGCAGCACATGCCTGTAGTCCCAGCTACTCAGGAAGTTGAGGCAGGAGGATTGCTTGAACCCAGAAGTTGAGGCTATAGTGAGCTATGATTGTATGGCTATACTCCAGCTTGGGTGACAGAGTGAGACCCTGTCTCAAGAAAAGGATTTCCTCAGAACAATAGAAATGACTCCCATGAAAAGAATGAGGCATACTTACTATATACATGGATAAGTATATTCAAAGAGGGTCCATTTTACAAATCAGAAATGAGTTTTCAGGGACTCATCACAGACAATAATGCTTCTGAGGTTACTGCTCAGCACATTTCTTCTTTCTCCACATTTAGATCACATCTGTCTTTTTTTTCTTGTCTCTCTTTCATCAGTGAGTAAGACAGTCAAGAAGAAGAATCATTTTAATAAAAAAGATGAAAAGATAGAACAACAGAATATAAAGCCAAATGGGATGATACTCTCCTAGTCTTACATATAGATAATATGGCTGGTTGCTTCCGGATAGAAATTAAGGGAAATTAAGGGAAGGTACAGAAGTCCCCTGCCAGGGTCTGGATTTTCATGATAACTACAACTCTTTTATGTCCCTTTTAGTTTTCTTTATTTTCTTTTCTCTCAGTGAATTATCTCAGGATAAACTGATTAAATATCTAACACTTGAAAGAGATTGTTTCTGAATTTTAGAGGCAAGAATCGAAATCAGAAGAATATTGGCAGTGGGAGAGAGATATGCCTATGTCTGTCTATGATTGTGTGTTTGCATATATGGACAACATAGAGAGATTCAGGAGGAGGTTGTCCACAATGACATTATACCATATGCCTCCTTGCTAAATGAAAGTGTTGGAAACATGTCTAAAACAAAGTTCCTTGTCTCTTATTTTTCCATATAAAATGAATGAAGAAATGAGGAAAAAGTAGAAGGCATGGTAAGGTGATGAGGTCTACTTCACCAGATTAACTTTAGTTTTTATTTTCCAAAGAACATCTTGAAAAATGTAAGTTGGAGGCCAGTGGTTAATCAATTAGAAAAAGTGTCCCCCAGAGGATTCTAAGTAAACAACCTAGGACAACTTGTGGGCTTGGAGCTTCGTTGATCAAAATCTAAATTAAAAAAAAATAAAGATAACATTGACCTTTATTTTTTGAAGTTAATGTTTGTTTTGTAGATTCTATTGAAAGAAGGGAGTACTTTATGTCCAATACACATTCAGTGATGTAAGTTTAGGCATTCAGTATTTGTGACATAATAGTTCATTTTTTCTGAAGAGAACTATGTACCAAGAGATCTTAAAAATAAGTGTTTCAAAGTATTGGCAGTTCCCCAAATTACTTTTCATTGTACATTTCTGTATATGTCATCATTTATTTAAAAATGTTTCTCTCCCCTAACAACAGAGAATGGTGAAAACCACTGTGATTAAAAATGGCTAACTTGGAATCAACAATCTGGCATATGGCACAATTCAGATCCTTGGTCTGACTTCAAAGTCAAATAGTATTACTGTAAATGGAGAAACATTCCAAGCAACAGACTACCGTATAAGTCTAATAATAGGGAAAAGTTTAAAAACTATTGACTTAAATGGCAAAGTTTCCTTAATTAAGTCATGTACGTGCTAATAATTGAATTTTCCCTGAATACTGTCTCTTTGCAAAAACCACAGTAAATCACATTTCTTAAATAACAGATTGCATATTTCTGAAGCACAAGGAAGACAATAGCATAGAGTTATATTTCCAGACAAAACTGTTCCCATATCAGGACTAGAAATTTTGTTGGATTAAATGTCACAGGCAATATCATGCAAGGCTGGTGCATTCTCTGGCAAGTGTAACATTAAGGAAGGATAAATGGGGATCTAAAATAAATGAGAATTAAGTTTATAGAAAATTGAAAGTGGAAAGTTTGATTTAAATTCTTTCATCTAACAGATATTCATTTAACTGAGCATCCAGGGAGGTGAAGTGACTTATCAAAGTCATATACCCATAATAACTGACAAAACTGAGTCTTGATCTTGAAACTCCTGACAGCTCATGCCTCTTTCCTTCTACTCTGTTCTATCTGGAAATTAGCATATTTAGTGAGCTCCTGCTGAGAGTTTGAAAGTTATGCTATAGATGCATGCTTATGGATACAAGACATGGTTCCCACTCCTGAAGAACTCAATGAATAGTATGCTGAATAGACATCACTTCCCTACAATATGTGGAGAGATCTAGAGATTTCAGAGTTTCCAAAGCCCCTGTGTCTAATACCTTGTCACACAATACAACATAATTGTCTCTATAAATACAGAGAAGTGTCATAGAGCTCAAAATACTAGATTTGCTTTTTTTAATCAAAAAATAATTGATAACAAGGTTGTTTGATATATAATCTATGCAAAATATACCCTTCTCTATCTAAATGCATTTCTCTCTAATTGGGATTTTTTTTAGTCAGTTTGATATCCTAGTCTTAACAGTAATTCTTTACTTGAAGTTTTATAATTTACAAAGAATTTTTAGCAACATGACTCCATTTGATTCTCACTATGTTACTGAGAGATAGATCTGTATAGCTGACATTATCATGCAGATTTTAGAGAGAAAGAAATGATGTCTTAGAATGATCTTGCCGTTAGTAATGGAGGGGTAGGAAACTTGGTCTGCCCTCCCTGCTCTCTGTGTTCGTTCTTTTTTCTAAGTTACCTGACAAACTAAAGCTGGTTGTTGAGGTCAAGAAAACAAAAATACTTCTGGGAAACTATTTTCACAAACTTTTGTTTCACGTATGTGTGTGGCTGATCTTGAATTAAAGAAACAAAAAACAAAAGCAAGAAAAAACTTGATAAAGTTCTGTAGGATACAAAAGTCACTTTCTAATGAAATAAGCTATTGAATTGGAGGGGTTCATAGACTTATCATCTTAGGGTCTGTAAATAATTTAGTCCAATGTGTGAATGTGTGTGTGTGAATACATATGTATTATATGCATATTTCATACCATATACTCATTATTACATATAAATGTGTAAAAGTTTTCCCTTGACCCTTGATAACATTTGATTGTCTTTATGGCATCATAAGTTAATTCTGATTACTTCAACTGTAATTAAATTTCTTTACATCAGTTTACTTTCATTAATTTATTTCCTTTCTCATCCATAACAGAAAATTATTTTATGGATATTGGCACCCTTTTCCCAGGAGCTGACCATTTTATTTCATAAAATAAAAAGTTGAAAAGTTTTCAAAATAACCAAAATAGTAGTGAAAAATTATCTATAACAGTTATTTATAACAGCTAAAAATTATTTGAATAATATGGAAATTATTTAATTTAAATAGTAATACAATTAAAATAATTCAATCTTGTGTGTTGTCTGTGTTTATTACTCAAATTATCTGACAGTGTCTCTTACAAATGCTGGAAAAAGTGCTGAATAAATTTTATCTGCCTTATGTGAACTAATAGATGGTAAAATGCTGAGCTGATAAATAAGATTGTTTCTTGGTTCTCAAAGCAAGCCTCTAAAAATACTTCGGAGAGTTTTTAGTTCAGTCGAAGGCTTGTGAACCCAATGAAACTTGGTAAATCTCTGGCAAAAAAGTGGCATTTTGTATTAACTTTTCAGCAGAAAATGCTTTTTAAAAAAATGGGAATATACCTGATTTTCATTTTATATTACCTGAATTATTTCTTAGGAGTAAAATAAGAAAACACAATTTCTGATTTTTGTGACTTAAAGATATCTCTAAGCCCAAGTTTCCTAGTAAGAGTCAGGCATTTAAAGAAATTATTCATTTATCTTTTCAAAACAGTGGCTTAAGTATTTATTGCACCAAATTAACTATTAAATGATGACTAGGGTATTGAGGAGCGGCCATGAAGTAGGAGGAAACCAAGAGAAAGTAAGGGTTCAAGAACTAGTCTTTCATGAAGTAAGACCTCTAGGTAAAATGCTATGGGTAGGTCAAGTAAATAGGCACTGAGAAGTGACCATCAGGTTGGTCACAGTGAGTGTTATTAATGAACATGTCAAGAGGGGATAAGGTAAACTGGAGCGGGTCTAAGAGAGAATGGGGAAAAAGAGTGACTAGAGAACACTCTTTAGTGGAACTTAGCTGTAAGGGGCAACAGAAATTGAGTAGTTGTTGGAGGAAATGTGGGTATGGAGTTAAAGTTTGCTTTGTTTTTGTTTTTAAGATGAGAGATTTTACAGCATGGATGGATATGAAAAATAAGATGGATAAATACAGATAAAAACTGATGAAAGGGATAAGAGAGGTAAAAACTTCAGGGACTAAGTCATTTAAAAAAGTGTGAGTGGAAGGAATCTAATGCACAAATAAAGATTTGGCATTAGAGTCGGGCGCAGTGGCTCACGCCTGTAATCCCAGCACTTTGGGAGGCTGAGGCGGGCGGATCACGAGGTCAGGAGATCGAGACCATCCTGGGTAACATGGTGAAACCCCATCTCTACTGAAAATATAAAAAAAATCAGCCAGGCATGGTGGCGGGGGCCTGTAGTCCCAGCTACTTGGGAGGCTGAGGCAGGAGAATGGCGTGAACCTGGGAGGCGGAGTTTGCAGTGAGCCAAGATCGCGCCACTGCACTCCAGCCTGGGTGACAAAGCGAGACTCTGTCTCAAAAAAAAAAAAAAAAAAAAAAAAAAGATTTGGCATTAGATAAAAGCACAGAGAGTTCATTCATCCCAATGGGATAGAAAATAGATGTGTGTTGGTAGAGATATGGGCTGATTTGTAAATTTGGTGGTGGGAAGGTGGAATTTCCTTTTTAATGGCTTATCTTTTTTCAATGAAATAAACAATGTTATCATCTGAGAATGAGGATAAATAAAGAAGTGTTAGAAATTTGAGGAAAGAGAATAAGATGGGAGAAGAAGAAAAATGAATTGATGAGAGAGATTAATGTGATTGTTATTTAGTACCAAAGGCCCATTTAAAGTTATATCAGTTAGCATGATTTGTGATTTCTCCAACCAGTTTCAGCTGTTTTGGTGCAAGTGGGAATTAGATGGAGAGTAGAATTTAGTCAAGTTGGGAATTTGGCCATGAGAATACAAAAGAGGGAGAGAGTGGAAAAGACATGGAAGGATAAAAGAGAATAATTATAATGATGGAACCTGGAATTTGAGTTAAGCAAGAAATGACATGCAGGATTAGAGGGACAAAAAAAATTGATAGGGTCATTAGATCAGAAGTCTCAGTGAGCTGGAGGAATTGCTGGAGAGAGGGAGAGGGTTGGGAAGTTGGCAGCAGGGGAGTGGGATTCTTGAAATTAACTTTAGGTAGGCAGTGTCTGTTCAATGACTACCACTTATAAATGTATGTTTGGTTGATTTTAAAATATATGATTTAAAAATAAAGTGCAGGCAATAATTTGGTGATGTCTAAAATCTATGTTTAGAGGTACTCTCTGAGCTTGAAAAGACTGAGTCAAAACCTTCTATACACCTATTAGAATGGCTAAAATCTTCTAAAAACCTGGCAATACCAAGTGCTGTTGAGGATGCAGGACAATAGGGACTCTCATTCAGGAATGCAAAATAGTACAGCCACTTTGGAAGACAGTTTAGCAGTTTTTCATAAAAGTAAACACAGAGTTACCATGCCTTATGCCTATATAAAAACCAGCACACAAATATTTATAGTGGATTATTCATAATTGCTAAAAGCTGGAAGCAACCAAGATGTCCTTGAATAGGTGAATACATATAGTAATAACACCCCAGTAGCAACAAGCACAGTTAGCACTCAGATCTTGATGTCTAAAAACATTCTTCAATATAAGGAACTAGGCCAGGGATCCCTGGAGAAATGTCTGTTTTTAGGGATGAGACAGGAAATACACAAGATGAGTCTGGAGCATAACATAGTTCCAAAATTTATGGAAGTGTTCAAAAATGACATGATGGGAATATGCCAAAGGGACACAGGAGCCAACATAAAAGGTTCCCAATGGCTGAAGCTGGAATCCGATTTTACCCTAAGGATAGAATAAATGTCTATAGACCCAAATGATATGACTAAATGATTGAAAATAAGTCAATGTGGGGAAAGAGACACATCTCCCTTAAAGAAGAATTCTAAATGACTTACAAAAAGACTTCCTTCTCAACTCTGGGCTACACTTGGTGACTTCCTTCCAAAGAGCACATTTTAGAACAGGGGAGAAATAAAAAAGTAACCATACAGTGGAGAAACCTGACAAACACTGCCTCAGACTGATGGTCAAAGTTAGTATCATAAGTGATAGATAGTGTTGATAGTATATAGTCTTAGTCTGTGGTGTTGAAAATGACACTTCACCCGTTATGAGCTTCCTCTCAAAAAAGTCATAACCCCAGTCTAACTACGAGAAAAACATCAGACAAACTCAAATTGAAGGATATTCTACAAAATACCTAACCAATACTCTTAAAAACTGTCAAAGTTATTAAAATCAAGGAATGCCTGAAAAACTGTTACAGTTGATAGGAACCTGATGAGACATGATGATTAATTATAACGTGATACCTTCAACAGGATCGTGGATCAGGAGGCCATTATGGAAAAAAACTAATGAAATCTAAATACAGTGTTGAATTTAGTTTATAATCATATATAAATATTGGTTAATTAATTATTGACAAATGTACCATAGCAGTATGTTAACATACTGTTACCAAGATGTTAACAATAGGAGAAAGTGGATGCAAGGTATGTGGAAACTCTGTACTATCCTTGAAACTTTTCTGTAAGTCTAAAATTGTTCTAACCCAAAAAAGTTTATGAAAAAGAAAGCATATGGAGCTTCATAAGGGTCCATATTTTCGCCTGAAATTTCACATTGTCTTCCCAGTAGGAGTCATTGCAGTCACTGTTAAATTATCTTTTCAGGTCATCGCCATTTCAACTTCCCATTCATTATGACTTCCTCCAAAGAAAGTTGCTGTGATACCAATATGGTACTTGAAACAAATGGGCTGGTTATCTTAAGCCTGTATACAATGTAAAACAATTATGGAAATATAAACATCTTTTTAATTTCAAGAGCTTCCAGCCATTTACACTATTCTAATAATAACGTTGTTAAAATCCAGATCGCTCTCAGTCTTAAATTTATGGTTGACCCAGGAATAGAGAGATGCAATAAATATTACATGGATATACTTAATGATTTTCAGTTTGTGACCCCTAGTATTATCAGCATGAGACAAATAAACTTATGTCTTTATTGAATAAATGTCTGTTGTGGGCCTCCTATGTGACAAGCATTGTGCTACCCGCTGGGATGCCATGAAAGAGCAAGACATCATCTTGGGCCTCTGACATTGACATCCTTCTTTAAGGAGCTATGTCAGGGGCAACTGGGAAAGAGAATAAATTGTGGCAAAGACCAAGCATCTTGCCAAACTGTTTTAAAGTCCTGGATGTCGATACTGAGCCCACATCCCTAGGTCTATCTCCATGAGACAGAATAAAATGTCCCAAAGCCCCTTGCAGGGACTCCTGTAAGTCAGGAGAGACAGTAGGAGATTCTTCCAAAACTGTACTCTTTGTCTTTAATGACCAAAGAAAGAAGCATGAAACATTTCTCGCTATTGAGGAATATCTTACCCTATAACTTGATCCCCAGAGATGTTTGAAATTTTCAAATGAACTTTTTAAGAGCTACATAAAACAAGTGTTCCTTTTCGGGAGAGACAGCTCTCATTACATGGCAATGTGCCCCACCCCATCCAAATATCATGACTCTCCCTGTCAGTGGGCCTCTTCTGCAGTAAGGATCTTTCAAGTGACTCCATTAATTCTTAGCACCTTGATACTATCCAGGATCTTTCATGCAGGAGTTTTTAAAAAACATGTGATTTTATAAAGAGAATGATTTCAAAGCATATTGAAACTAATCACTTGACTATCACCTTTAGGGTATTTCTTAACACTTTCTTAAGCCAATATCTTGAACTTTTAAAGCCTGGGATCTTTTAGAACTAAGAAAGAAAATCCTCATGCAGCATCCAACAACAAAAAACTATATATTGGACCAAGCATGATGGCTTATGCCTGTAATCCCAGCACTCTGGGAGCCTGGGGGAAGGGAGAGGATTGCTGAAGCTGGGAGTTTGAGATCAGCCTGGACAATATAGTGAGACCCCATCACTACAAAATATAAAAATTAGACATTAAAAAAATAAAAAGCTATATATAATTTCCTTGGTTTTTAAATTCTTCATAGCTAGTGGAATTATTTTATGAGAATAAACAATATTCAAAAAAAAACCAGAGTTCAATGACGATATTATGGTTGTCAATTCATACTACTCGGGAAACATTTATTTTCAAACATAATCTAAAGACCAAATTTCTGCCTATTTCTAATAGAAAATGTAAACTCAAAGCCTATATCAAAATAATATTACCTCATTCCAGTTTCAGACACAGTATATGTAACAAGTAGGCAAGATGGAAGCTTTCTCACAAAATGTATTTCATATATTGATTATGGATCAATTTCTCTTATTTGCAAGCAAAACAAAGCCCTCTTGTTACTTTCCTCAGTGTATTGATACAGAAAGCAAATTCACTCAGCTTTTCCACACAAGGAAAACAAATGATACTGAAATTTGAAGGAAATTAGTGCCAATTAAAACAATTGTGCAACTGTGAAAAGGGGCATGTTTATACTTAGATTGCTGCCCTTATGGTATGCTTAATAATGGAAAATCTAACAATGTGATGTCTAATCAAAGCTTGTAATTTTCAACAAAGTTTTAACTTTTATTTTCAAATGATGCTATTTCTATTGTGGCTCAAAAATTAGAGCATATTTGTGTAAATTACGTAAAATGCATGCTGGACGGTTCATTGTGCCATCACATTTTTCCATGTGCATTCCCCATTCCATCTGTCTTTTTTTTTTTTTCTGTGAGAAATCTGTACATGTTAAAATAGATTATTTCTTGAAGTGTTAATTGTGTACAAGAGAAAACTCAACTGTGAATGGGTTGTCACCATCAAGGGCTTCACAAGTTTACTCTTTCTGGGCTTTCTTGTATGCGATAGTACAGCGTTCAGAACTAGGCAGACACAATGATGTTAGTAGCAACAGCCTACATCCTCAGACATTTGTAAATGAATTTGTAGGTGACTTACAGACATACAAGCGAAGAGGCTCCCAAACACTGAGCAAATAGACATGAAATAAAATATTCATATTCTATAGAAGTATAGTATCGTCAACATTTCTTGAGGGAGCATACAGGTTTTTGTGGAAGCCTATGTTAATATAAAGGAGTTCCTCTGGTTGGTAGAAGATTTTGTACATAGAAAAGATTTCAGATGTTTCCAAATGAGGAAAGAAAGCAATCTTGTTAAACCTAAGAAAGGTATTTTGAGGGGAAACACAAAGTGAGTGTCCTTGTGTGTCCCTTCAAAATGCCTTTCTTAGATTCAAAGATGCCTTTGAAAGATTGAAAGTGGAAAGCATTAAAAAGCTCTTCAAAAGGAGGGAAATTGGCTGATCATAGAGAAGGAAAGGAAACAAGGGAGTCCAAGATGACTTGGAAAATTAGATAGTATTTCTAATAAAACAGGAAAAATACTGTAATTTATTTAACAGCAGATGAGTTAAGTTTTTTAGTTACAAACCTTACTATGATGCTGAACATGAAGGATCACAGTGAACTGAGATGTAGACCACACTCAAACCCTGAAATAGAGAAAGTTAATCTGCAGACAAATCATTATAGCTGGATAAATATCACAATATGTTGTATGACATTGTTTATGTTGGAGGTATGTGTAAGTCTGTGTGTCTTTCTGGGTATGTGGGAGTGTAGAGCTACATACACAATTCACTCCCCCGCCCATACAATGCACACACAAATGGAGATATTCAGTGATAAATCTGGTGGACTAAATATCATGTACTTTTAGCTTGTGGAATCTCTAAAAAAGATAATGTAGGTGTGAACATAAAGCAAAATGGAAAGTAATGTAAAATAGAATGTAGGGAAATCAAAGTTGTCTTCTCACTGTGCTCGAAGCAGCATCCTGGTGAAGAAGTATCACAGCATGGAATAAGCCTGGGAGTAAGGTCAAGAGTGAGTCTTTGATCATGGTAAATGCTGCCTCTTAGGAGGTTGTTTCAAATCAGATTAAAAGTGCAATGAAGACATTCCTCTTCTACTGAAGATGAATAAAAAAATAAGATTGTTTCTGGATAGAATGGGATCGCCAGGATTGCATTTACCCTCCCACCTTAAACAACTAAAACCAAACCAAACAACAACAGCAGCAGCAACAACAAAAAAACAGAACAAGAACGTAAGAAGCAAGAGTTTTCTGGCAGTGGATAACAGGTAGTAAAGAGTACAGGACAATGAGAGGCTGTAACAAATGAGGTAACAGCGTGTCCCAGTTTCCTGTCTGGAAAGAGCTCCCAAGCCATTGTGCAGAGAGGGAACCCAGGAATAGATCAGCTGACTCCACAGATTAAGAGACAGTTTGGAGTCTGAGGAGGCCAAAGCAGCTAAAATCTGCAGGGCAGGGGACCAGAGAGGAGAGAATTTTCCCACGTTGCTGTTAAAGCAGCCCCAAATTGCTAGAGTGAAAGAAATCAAATACTATAGAAATTCAGTTCTTACTAATCTACTAATCTAATCCACTAATCAATTCTAATCTAATTATAAAATACTTTCAATTTTCCATTACCATTAAAAGGTACAATTTCTAATCCACAATAGCTCTTTCTAAAATCTAATTCTGTTACCCTCTGCAGCTGAGCTCCTAGAGTACCTTCAATTCTCCTCCAACTTCCCAAACCCATCAAGAAACTAGAGCGGCTCTGGTCTTTGCTCTGTTGCCTCCCCCATTGCTCACATCTCTAGACTTTCCCTACCAGTTCTCCATATTTCCATCACAAAAGCCCAAGGACTAATACCTAAAAGCCTCCTTAAGGAAGAGGAAGCTGAGTGGGCTGAGAAAGATTCTTCTAAGCAGTTTTGGTGGAGGAGAAAAGAGGGAAGACAAGAGACATCTACATGTGCATACACTTGCTCTTTTTATAGACAGATAAAAGCTCATAGATATTTTGTATTCTCCTTTTGCAAAGAGTTAAACAATCTCTACGATGGTCTACCCTAAGAGCAAAATAACTGCATTCTGGTTATTCATCAGAATGGGCAGTGCTGAATTTGCAGTTTGTAATATTTAATATGAATCCACTGTGACAAAACTAATAATTAAATCAACTGCAATTATCTCCACATTCTTCATCTGGGAAAAAAACAAGCTGCTAGAAAGGATTTTTCTTTCTTTCTTTTTTTTTTTTTTTTTTTGACAATTTTCTGGCAAAACCTAAAAATATTGAATTTAATTGAAGGAAACAAACCAATTTAGAAGCCAAGAACAGTATTTGAAGCCTCTATTGCTTTTTGAATAACAAGTCATCTATTTTAATCAGAATCTAATACACACAACAGAGAGAGAGAGAGAGAGAGATGCCAGATCCCTTCCACATAGATTTTTATCAGTATATACGGAGCATTCAGTTAGCTCTAACAACCAATGCTAAATAAAACATACAAAGGTGATACTGAGCAGATGGACTTATTAAAATAACGCTAATAACTCATGAAATGTGTTAATCTCTTGAAAAGAAAATCAAATGAGATTATTGCACATTCATGTACTCTAACTGCCACATTCTGAGTAAAATTCCTTGATTGCAAAATTTGAATCATGAATTTTAAGCTGAGTGTTATAACTGCAAATAACATGATCAGAATTTTCCAAAGAAAAATATTATTGAAAGAGAAATACAAAACTGCATTAATATTTAAATTCTTTGATTTAAATGCTACCAGGCAAAGATGCTCATAGGATAAAAATAACCTATAAATAAAATCCTTTTCTCCTCAGAGCCTTGATTTTTATTTCAACGCCAAACTCAAATATAACTTTGGTTCTCATCTACAAGCTTGGATGAATCACATAACCAATATCTTGTAGAAATAAAGATAATTTATCTGCATCTTCTTAGGCATAATTAAAAGTAGGACAGAAATAGGACCTCTCAAGTGGAGGATACAAAGATGCGTTTAATTTGAGGCAATCTATTTACTTACAGTAATAAGCAATCTATGTCTTAGGCTTTGTATAAAGGTACGAATCTGTACTGAAACAGAAGATAAGTAATGGCACTACTGGAATTCAATGGAGACAGGGGAGAGGGTTGAGTAGAGCACTAGGATTCACCAGGTGGAAACCATCTATCTGCATCCACGGATAGTATCCTCAAATCCGAAAAGAAAGAAAAGCAGTAGTGGCCACATTTCTTAGTCCCTCTTCAACAGATCTAATCTTGTCTTTCTGGCACTATAAATTTCCCCACGGTGGCAAATCAGAGAATTGCTTGATATGCCTTGAATCAAATTCCCCTCAACACTCAGTCTTAGAACTAGAGAGACCAACACTAACATACCATTTACAATGCAAAAGAGAATTAAATGTGTGCTATAAGGCAAACAGAGACTATGTGCTTTAGGGGAACCAGAGAGAGCCCAACTCATTCCAATGAAAAACATCCAGGGAACTCTTAGGGGAATGGAAGTGGGGGTAGCGATAGTGAGGAAAAGAAAGAGCTATGGAGGGGCCAGTGGAATTATCATTTGAGAGAAGAGTAGACTATTACAAGTTAGAAAATAGGAAAAATAAAATTCCCAAGAAAGGGAAGAGAATGAGTAGAAACAAAGATTATAGGCTAAGATGTTTAAAGTTTTTGGTTTTCAGAAAGTTTTTCCTTAGCATCATGTTATTGAATGAAATCTTCCTTTCTCACTGATTTTTAGTATTATTTTAGTCATATTTTAACTTCTTAGATGGACCAGTATATCAAATGTGATATCTAAATTATCCCATTCCACATATTTGTCTATTTGCTTTAGACAACCTCTGCATTACTAAATCCATATGCTATTAATAGCATCTCCACATGTTAGTTATCTGTTTTTGGGAATCAAAATTTTGTCTGAGAAAACTAACCAATAGCCTAGGCCCGGCATGGTGGCTTACACCTGTAATCCCAGCACTTTGGGAGACTGAGGTGGGAGGATCACCAGAGGTCAGGAGTTCGAGACCAGCCTGGCCAATATGGTGAAACCCTGTCTCCACTAAAAATACAAAAATTATGTGGGCATGGTGGCACACGCCTGTAATCCCAGCTACTCAGGAGGCTGAGGCAGGAGAATCACTTGAACCTGAGCAGCAGAGGTTGCAGTGAACTGAGATCACCCCATTATACTCCAGCCTGGACAACAAGAGTTAAACTCCATCTCAAAAAGCAAACAAACCAACAACAACAACAAAAAACCAACTAACCAAGAGCTTATTACTTATTATTTTAAAGAAAAAAAAATGCATTATGCTTCATCCCGAATTCACCAGCAAATTTTCTGAAATTCAACTAAAACCTAGTAAATACAAATATACTATGAAACTATAGTGTTAATATCTATAGTGCTTTAAACATAGTTTCTACAGACTATCAGTCATTGTTTTTAAAAAAACACAACTCTTGCTTTTTATACAGCAATATAGATTTTGCATGCTGTACTATGGTAAACACACAGAAAAAAAATAAATTTATTGAGATAATGTGCACAAAGAGTAACAACCAAAAATAGGAAAATTTTTTGTGATAAGCTTTACTTGCCAAGTAAGACAGAGACTTTAAACTTATAAATGGAGGGGAGTTTAAATACATATTCACTCAGTATCCTTTTCAAAATGTCTAGCATATGATTCCAATAACGTACCCAATTGTATACAGAATGTAATTTAAACAGTTTTTTGCACATCGTTAAATGTTGTATTGAATTTGGAAGAAATTACTGTACTTTTTCTAAATAAATATTGTATGATAAGACATGGATTGATAGATACTTGCATTCTACACATTTGCATACTAAAAACTAAGAAGCATGAAAAAACAGGTGAAATGTGAGTAAGGATTTATATTTGATTCAATGGTATTGTGCCAAAGTACAATACCAATATTGTATCAGTATTGATTTCCTGGTTTTGACAATGTATTATAAGATTATTTCCATGGGGGAAGCAGAGTAAAGGGTACATGGGGACTCTGTACTATTTTTTGGCAACTTCTTATGAATCCAAAACTATTTCAAAATTGAAGGGGTGGCCTGCCCCTCCACACCTGTAGGCATTTCTCGTTAGGTGGAACAAGAGACTTGAGAAAAGAAACGAGACACAGAGACAAAGTATAGAGAAAGAAAAAGTGGGCCCAGGGGACGGGCGCTCAGGATACAGAGGACCCACGCCGGCACCGGTCTCTGAGTTCCCTTAGTATTTATTGATAATTATCTTTACCATCTTACAAAAAAGGGAAGTAGCAGGATAATAGGATCATCATAGGGAGAAGGTCAGTAGTAAGACATATGAATAAAGATCTCTGTGACATAAGTTTAAGGAAAAGTGCTGTGCCTTGATATGTATATGCAAACATCTTCATAAACCTTTTTAGTGCATAAAGGGCAGCATTGCGCCAGCAAGTCCCACCTTTCGCCCTAAGGCGGTTTTTCTCCTTTCTCAGTAAACAGAATATACAATCGGGTTTTACACCGAGATGTTCCATTGCCCAAGGACAGGCAGGAGAGAGATGCTTTTCTCTATCTCAACCACCAACAACCGCCAAAAGGTCTTCTTTCCTCTTGTACTAGTCCTCCTCAGCACAGACCCTTCACGGGTGTCAGGCTGGGGGACAATCAGGTCTTTCCCTTCCCATGAGGCCATATTTCAGACTATCACATGGGGAGAAACCTTGGACAATACCTAGCTTTCCTAGGCAGAGAGGTCCCTGCGACCTTTGGCAATGTACGTGTCCCTGGGTACTTGAGATTAAGAGAATGGTGATGACTTTTAACCAGCAAGCTGCCTTCAAGCACTTGTTTAACAAAGCACACGCTGCACAGCCCAAAATCCTTTAAACCTTGAGTCACCACAGCACATGTTTCTTCCAAGGACAAGGTTGGGGGTAGGGCCACAGATTAACAGCATCTCAAATACAGAACAAAATGGAGTCTCTTATGTCTACTTCTTTCTATATAGACACAGTAACAGTCTGATCTTTCTTTCTTTTCCCCACAAAAATAAAGTGTGTTTTTAAAAAGGCATTAACTGAGAATATTATGTGGAAGATGCCTGTACTTTGTTATTGTTGTTGATTTATTCTATCAGTTCATGCTAGGTTTACAGAATTAGTTATAACTATTCTTTTAAGCTTAGGCTGGGTGCAGTGGCTCACACCTCCTAGCACTTTGGGAGGCTGAGGTAAAAGGATCACTTGGGGCTGGTTGTTTGAAACCAGCCTGGGCAACATAAGGAAACCTCATCTTCACTATAAAAGAAGAAGAAAAAAAAGAGTGATTCTTTTAGCATATACTGATGGTATTTCACTTTAGAGATGGTTAGAATATATTATCATGACTTGATCACATTACTCTAAGTGTTTTGTTTAATTTAATTTAATTTAGGAGAACTAAATAATTAAACATGAGGCCAAAGTACATAAGAAAGTGGCAGTCTTTTATTGCAAATATGCACACACTCTCGGGCGAGGTTCTCTGGTCCTCAGGTGTGGGGGGCCAGGGAAGTCGCACCGGCACTCTGGGGTGAAGTTCTCCGGTCCACAAGTAAGAGGGGCCGAAGAAGTCACGCTGGCTCCTGCCTGCCGCGGACTTTTATGCATTGGTACTGGAAGGCAGAGGGCAGTGGGTGGGATAATGGCGATAGGGGCGTCTCCATAGGTGTGGCCCGGTAAGTTTTGATCTCTTCGCAGTGACGTCACCTGGCGCATGCTCGGTTGATCTGCATCTTCCAGGGCACGGGCTGCATTTTCCCATGCGTGGGAAACTTGGTGAGGAAGAACCCGGAAGCAACATGGATTGTGCCTTCTTGTTCACCTTCCTACATCTTGTCCTTTCTCCCTCACCCAAACAGTCCAATCTCTTATTTATTATAAGAATTTGGGGCACCATTGTCTGTCTGGCTGCTTCCTGCTGTTAGGGGGCGTAGTTAGGGTCTGAGGTTGGCAGTTGGGTGTAGGGATGCAGGAGCATTTGGTTGAAGGTGACTCGGGTGATCTCTTGGACCCTGGCTCAGAGAAATTTTATTAGAATGGGAGCAAGACATAACATAAGACAGAGGATTAGTATGGGAATTAGGAATGGAAGTATCTGCTATACTATAGGCAGCAGCCATACCGGTGGTCCGGGGCTTAAGAGGGCATTAAATTGTTGAAGCTCCTTTTTGATTTTGTTTAAAGTTTGGACGTTGGTGTCAACCAGGCCTGATTCGTTTATATAATAGCAACACTCCTCTCCTAGGAAGAGGCATGTTCCTCCTTTTTTGGCAGTAAGAAGATCTAATGCTCACCTATTTTGTGCTGCTACCTGGGCCACTGAGGTAATCTGACGCTGTAAAGAGGCCAGGCTTTCAGCTGAAGCCTCTATGGCTTCCTGGACCTGAGTGGAGAGAGCCCGTGTGGACTGAATTGAGTGGGTGAGTGCCCCTGTCCTAAGTCCTGAGGCTATTAGGGACGATGCTAGGGAAACCCTGATGACTAAGGGAAGAACTTTGATTGCATTTATATAACTTGTTGGTAAATCAGAGTCAATACAGTGAATAAATTAATAGCTTCCAGCTGAAGGTGTTTCTGTTCTATAAAATGTTTGAAGTCAGGTAGCGTGACGCCTCCGGCTTTGTCCTTTTGACTTAGGATTGTCTTGGCAATACGGGCTCTTTTTTGGTTCCATATGAACTTTAAAGCAGTTTTTTCCAGTTCGGTGAAGAAACTCATTGGTAGCTTGATGGGGATGGCATTGAATCTATAAATTACCTTGGGCAGTATGGCCATTTTCACAATATTGATTCTGCCTATCCATGAGCATGGTATGTTCTTCCATTTGTTTGTGTCCTCTTTGATTTCACTGAGCAGTGGTTTGTAGTTCTCCTTGAAGAGGTCCTTTACATCCCTTGTAAGTTGGATTCCTAGGTATTTGATTCTCTTTGAAGCAATTGTGAATGGAAGTTCATTCCTGATTTGGCTCTCTGCTTGTCTGTTACTGGTGTATAAGAATGCTTGTGATTTTTGCACATTAATTTTGTATCCTGAGACTTTGCTGAAGTTGCTTATCAGCTTAAGAAGATTTTGGGCTGAGACGATGGGGTTTTCTAAATACACAATCATGTCATCTGCAAACAGGGACAATTTGACTTCCTCTTTTCCTAACTGAATACCCTTGATTTCTTTCTCTTGCCTGATTGCCCTAGCCAGAACTTCCAACACTATGTTGAATAGGAGTGGTGAGAGAGGGCATCCCTGTCTTGTGCCAGTTTTCAAAGGGAACTTTTCCAGTTTTTGCCCATTCAGTATGATATTAGCTGTGGGTTTGTCATAAATAGCTCTTATTATTTTGAGGTACGTTCCATCAATACCGAATTTGTTGAGCGTTTTTAGCATGAAGGGCTGTTGAATTTTGTCAAAAGCCTTTTCTGCATCTATTGAGATAATCATGTGGTTCTTGTCTTTGGTTCTGTTGATATGCTGGATTACGTTGATTGATTTGCGAATGTTGAACCAGCCTTGCATCCCAGGGATGAAGCCCACTTGATCATGGTGGATAAGCTTTTTGATGTGCTGCTGAATCCGGTTTGCCAGTATTTTATTGAGGATTTTTGCATCGATGTTCATCAGGGAGATTGGTCTAAAATTCTCTTTTTTTGTTGTGTCTCTGCCAGGCTTTGGTATCAGGATGATGCTGGCCTCATAAAATGAGTTAGGGAGGATTCCCTCTTTTTCTATTGATTGGAATAGTTTCAGAAGGAATGGTACCAGCTCCTCCTTGTACCTCTGGTAGAATTCAGCTGTGAATCCATCTGGTCCTGGGCTTTTTTTGGTGGG
>NC_045443.1:34782981-34855987 GCF_002776525.5 Piliocolobus tephrosceles | reverse complement strand
TCACTTGGACTCGGGAAGGGGAACATCACACACTGGGGCCTATCATGGGGAGGGGGGAGGGGGGAGGGATTGCATTGGGGAGTTATACCTGATATAAATGATGAATTGATGGGTGCTGACGAGTTGATGGGTGCAGCACACCAACATGGCACATGTATACATATGTAACCTGCACGTTATGCACATGTACCCTAGAACTTAAAGTATAATAAAAAATAAAAAAATAAAAAATAAAATAAAAAAAATAAAATAAAATGTGATGAATTTATTCTAGATTTTTAAAGTCAAAAGTAATAACTCATTCAGAAATTAATCAGATTTGTGTTTCCATATTTTATAACACTGTTACTATCACTAACTCTATGCCAAATTTTAAGACTGTAGCTTTTGAGTGAGCAAAGAAGAATGGAGTAAAGAAATTCATAGATACATAACATCTATTGTGTATCAACCTCTATGGTAGGCACTTTCATTTTATCATTAAATCCTAATGACTCTGAAAGTCAAGTGTTACCATTCCACTTGAAAGATGTGAAAGTTGACTACAAGAGATTAAGCAATTTTTCAAAGGTTTCACAGCTAGTAAGTGTTTGGGGCCATGATTTAGCCTCAGATCTGCAGCTCTCATTCAGCCCTCACTCTCCTCTACTGAGAGGGCATGATGATACTGATTTGCTACTAGCTCAGTAATTGCACTTATCTACAGAGATAATAAATCTTTGACTGATCTCTCCTTAGCATGGTATTCTGTATTGATCATTATGTCCTCCTAATCTTCCCATATTTATGGAGAACACTTGTTCAAATGTGGGCTAAGCTCTATTCCTGAGCACTTTTAATTTCCTATAGTGTTCCATATAAATGATTCAGTAAGTTATTTTTGCTCCAACAACAGAATCTACTCTTATCACCTCCACAAAGAAAGAATTTATTTAAATGGTATTAGATAGACTGGGCACGGTGGCTCATGCCTGTAATCCCATCACTTTGGGAGGCTGAGGTGGGCAGATCACTTGAGGTCAAGAGTTTGAAACCAGCCTGACCAACATGGCAAAACCCCATCTCTACCAAAAATGCAAAAATTAGCCAGGCATGGTGGCACATGCTTGTAATCCCAGCTTCTTGGGAGGCTGAGGTGGGAGGATTGCTTGAACCCAGGAGGCAGAAGTTGCAGTGAGACAAGATTGTGCCATGGCACTCAAGCTTGGGCAGCAGAGTGAGACTCGATCTCAAAAAAAAACCAAAAAATGATATTAGATCGATCACAGATTCTATCTAATCGATCAGAATCTCCTGATAAGACAGAGAAGCTAAACAGCCAGACAAAACGTCCAACCATATTGTAGACATAGGTAGCTAAAATGTCATCTCCTACTGCTATATGCTTTCTGTGACACTCAGAATTGAGCACCAGAACCTCTGGTAGTGCTTTTTTCAACAAACCAGTGCCTGTGTCATAATAGCCAAAAAATCAACCTTCCTCAACACAACTTTGGCCACATAATACACATTTCCACATCCAGGACACATGCATACATGTATCATTGGCAAAATCGGGGTCATATGACTACATCTTGAGTAAACATTTGAGGTCCATTTGAGGAAACACCTTTCAACAGTGACACAAGTAAAATCTTCTTCCTAGCCTTCATCAAAATAACTTTATCCAGGTGACTATGCAATGCAGAAGGGGAAATATGTAGGAATTTCAGGGATAACTGGGCACTGGCTCTGAACTGACATGAATTCCAGAAGTCCTAAAATGCCTTCATCTTTCATTAGAGTGGGGATTTATGGAGGCCAGAAAATAAGTGAGGTTTTGGTTCAAGTTCCTTTCAAAATGGGTCCCTAGGTCCGTGAGTTCACTCTAGAGTTATTTCAAAGGTTCCTGAATTCATAATTGGGGTAGATGAGTCAGCAGTTGTTGAATAACATTCTTGCCAGCAGCAAAGACCTACACAGGGTATCTGATGCAGCACCATTTCCTACAGAACCATCTAACCCTTTCTCCTTTCATTATGGAAATGGCAGAAATTTGACTTTCACTGGATGCTTTATTCAACATCCTGGTATCCAATAACAATATTACTTCCGATCAAAGAACTAGTTTTATAGCAAAATAACTAAAGTTCTTCTCTTAATCTCGTATTCATGAGAATCAAAAGTATTGCCACATCCACTGTCAACAGAAGCTGCTAACATGAGAGAACTGTGCATAATACATTAAAAACTGACTTAGGTTATAGATTTACTAATGGACCATGAGGGGTTGATAGGCTGTCCCAAAGATTCACTAGGTACTCTAAAACAGTATCCAGTTTATGGTGTTTTATCTCCCATATTCAGAATATACAGGTCTGGGAACTGAGGGTGGAAAAGAGATCAATAATTTTTTGTGCTTTAATGCCCTCAAATTTGTGCTCTGTTGGATTAGAAGGGTGTTTCTGAGGGAGGCAGGGAAGGGAAATGACAATTGTATAGATAAAGTGACTGGTTCCAATTGTCATTGAAAAAGAAGGCTGATGCTACAAAGTGGGGATTAGAAGTATGGAATTGAGAGGATTCTATACCCTGGGGCACTTCTTATAATTTCCATACAATGATAGAACAGAAGACAACATCAATCTAATGCAGTTAGAAGCATTAATAATAGATCCATTTGGAATAAAGATTTGGATCATGAAACTTGGTGAATCAAATAAACAAACAAAACTAAACTAACTTATGATCAATTGAAGGACCTGTCATAACAGGTATTAGAATAAGGGAACAATGAATATCAAAATGGCTTCACAACTAGTTATAGAAATTGGACTGTATAAGCTATGGATATTTTCTCCCTTGGTTTGTTACATATTTGTATATGTTATTATTTTCCTCTTCACTCTCCTACATTTATATAGGATGTGTTGGTGATTTTTTTTTTTTTTTTTTTTTTTTTTTTTTTTTTTTTTTTTTTTTTTTGAGACGGAGTCTCACTGTGTCACTCAGGCTGGAGTGCAGTAGTGCCATCTTGGCTCACAGCAACTTCCATCACCCAGGTTCAAGCAATACTCCTGCTTCAGCCTCCTGAGTAGCTGGGATTACAGGCACGCACTACCATGCCCAGATAATTTTTGTACTTTTAGTAGAGATGGGGTTTCACCATGTTGGCCAGTCTGGTCTATAACTCCTGACCTCAAGTGATCTACCTGCCTCAGACTCCTAAAGTGTTGGAATTACAGGTGTGAGCCACTGCGTCTGGCCTATTTTCTTTTTCTTTCTTTTTTTTTTTTTTTTTTTTGAGATGGAGTCTCACACTGTAACCCCGAGGCTGAAGTGCAGTGGTACAATCTCAGCTCACTGCAACCTCTGCCTCCCAGATTCAAGCAATTCTTCTGCCTCAGCCTCCTGAGTAGTTGGGACTACAGGCATAGGCCACCACACCCCGCTAATTTCTTGTATTTTTAGTGGAGACGAGGTTTCACCATGTTGGCCAGGTTGGTCTCGAACTCCTGACCTCATGATCCGCCTGCCTCAGCCACCCAAAGTGTTGGTATTACAGGTATGAGATAGCGCACCCGACCTGGCTTTTTTTTTTTTTTTTTTTTTTTTTCAAGCAACTCTAATTCTGTAGTTGATTTACAGAGTACCAAAAAGAGATCATGACTGCTAAAAAGAGAATAACCATTATCCACAAATGGACATGGTGTTTTATGGGAATTTGTGTTACTTTTGCCTGTAGGGCTCTGGTTAGATTATACAATGTGAGGTAATCATGAAAAATTCATAAGGAGAGAATGAAAAACCATCATTCTCTAGTAGCAGCTGCAAGAATATTCATGAGCATCAATAGAGAGCAATGTCAAGAGCAGTGAAGGGTTGGAGATTTTACTCTGCTTGCATCAAGTTAGCCTGTGACAGGTTCATAAATGCTGGCAGAAGACATGAGCCTGCTGGGTCGGAGACAAAGAACTTTATTATTCATGGCACATCAGGCAGCATGAGCTTCATATTCACATCAGGTCCCCTTGCCCAAGTCCCATAGGAGTGATGTGAAGCCATATGGGTAGATGCTTCACACATAGTGGCTTTATGTCACAGCTGAGAAATCCTGAATTTAGAACACCTCAAGCTTATAAGGCAGCTACCAGAAAACTTGAGCAAACTTTGTACAGGGGGAAGGACATTATATTTGTTATTCTGATCAAATAAATTCTCTGCCCCAGAAGGAAACACTATTGCTACATTTCAAGGCTATTTGCTATTAAACAACCTTGGAACAATAGTCCAGAACAAGAACTAATACAAGATATATAGAAATGCTGTGGTGAATTATCTTTTAATAAGCTTATGTAGTTGCATGAAAACCCTTCCTACTCAATTACTTGTTTTTCTAACCAAACACTGACAAACACTGTTGTTTTTGGAAATTCTAGTTAAGAAAATAAAATACAAAACAGTTAAAACGAAATGGGGATAAAATTACTATTTACATATCACATAATTTTATTTCAGGAATACATTACAGAATCCCATAAAAAAATTACAATTGCTAGAAGTGCGCTAAAGTGACTAGAAAAGTATATTGTATATAAAAATACAAAACTTACTAACTCTCCTATGTATCAGTAATAGCCTGTGAAAACCCCTATGTCAAAAAACCCAAACTTATAACCAATGGTAAATTAACTGCACAGCATCCAGGAATTAATTTGAATTAATAAAAAGAATTGCATGAAGAAAACTAAACATTCTTGAGGCCGGGCGCGGTGGCTCACGCCTGTAATCCCAGCACTTTGGGAGGCCGAGGCAGGCGGATCACGAGGTCAGGAGATCAAGACCATCCTGGCTAACACGGTGAAACCCCGTCTTTACTAAAAAATACAAAAAAGTAGCCGGGCGAGGTGGCGGGCGCCTGTAGTCCCAGCTACTCCGGAGGCTGAGGCAGGAGAATGGGGTGAACCCGCGAGGCAGAGCTTGCAGTGAGCCGAGATCCAGCCACTTATACTCCAGCCTGGGCGACAGAGAGAGACTCTGTCTCAAAAAAAAAAAAAAAAAAAAAAAAAAAAAAGCATTCTTATTACTAGATGTGGAAGAGGGATTGGAAAAAGTGAAGAGAAATACAGAGCTCCTGGGTCATATAACCTAATGATATATTTACACATTCTTTCTAAATTGAAGCTACATTGTAATGTTTATCAAAATTCTAACAGCATAAACAAAGGGTCAAAGCAGTGAAAAGTGAAACTGTGTGTGATGGTTAATATTGAGTGTCAGCTTGATTGGATTAAAGGATACAAAGTATTGTTCCTGGGTATGTCTGTGAGGGTGTTGCCAAAGAGAAACATTTGAGTCATTGGACTGGGAGAGGCAAACCCACCCTCAAGCTGGGTGGGCACAATCTAATCAGCTGCCAGTGTGGCCAGAATAAAAGCAGGCAGAAGAACGTGAAAAGACTAGCCTGGCTTAGTCTCCGGGCCTACATCTTTCTACTGTGCTTAATGCTTCCTGCCCTTGAACATCAGACTCCAAGTTTTTCAGCTTTGGGACTCTTGGGCCTTCGACCACAGACTGAAGGCTGCACTGTCGGCTTCCCTGCTTTGAGGTTTTGGGACTCAGACTGGCTTCCTTGCTCTTCAGCTTGCAGACAGCCTATTGTGGGACCTCACCATGTGATTGTGTGAGTAAATACGCTCTAATAAACTTCTCTTTACATATACATCTATCCTATTAGCTCTGTCCCTTTAGAGAACTCTGACTAATAACTGTGGGTATGGAATAAATCATCAAATATCCAGGAAGAAAAGAAATTCAGGTCTAGATGAGTTAAACAGGCATTAGAACAGAGAAAATAAATCAAGATCTCCTGATTCAAAGTCCATAGTTCTTTCATTCAAAGTCCATATATTCTCATATATTCTACCATAAGTTTAAATTGTATATGCATTTCTGTCACATAGCAGATTAATGAATAGTTTTATTGCTGGCCAACAGGATATCTTCAATTTAATCCCAATGTTTTAAATGTAAGGAACTCTCAAACAGAATACTAAATGTTTTTATTATATATGAATCTATCACCAAAGACTACAGTCATGTTTGGAAGACTTTCTAACAAGCTGTGATTTTTGTTAGTCCTCCCCTCCCCTCCACCTTTTTGGTAATAGTACTGTTATTCTTTAGGGAAATGCCTCAACGACATTCTCATTCCATGTGTCTTGATGCACCCATTCTTCTCAGCTTCAGGAATTTGCTTGAAAGAAGAAGGAGTTGGGATAGAGAGCAGAACCTTGCATGGGTCTCACTCAGACCTAATGAAATGTAATGAGATAACTTTTTACCCGGGTTACCTGGAGACAGGCAAGTTTTCTCCTCCAGCGTAGCTGTGGTATTCATAATGACATGAGACTAGAGCTGGCTGGAGTATAATGAAATCAACAGAGGGAAAGAAGTTAATCATTTGACCTCCTAGGCCAAGCTCTGCTTTATAAAATCAAATACTATTCCTGGGAATTTTTAGATTTTTTATTCAATAATGTTTTTAAATCAACTGATTGGGTATTCTGTTATAGTCAAAAACAGTTCTATTCATCCAACTATTTAAAAGTGAATAGTAGTCCTCCGTTTTCCCTGGTTTTACTTTCCACAGTTCTGGTCAACAGTGGTCTGAAAATAGTTTCAGTGGTCTGAAAAAGAGTACATTACAATTAGATATTGAGAGAGAGGGAGACAACATTCACATAAGTTTTATTATAGTATATGGTTATTATAATTGTTCCATTTTATTATTAGCAATTGAAAATCTCATATTATGCCTAATTTATAAATTAAACTTTATCATAGATTTGATGTATAGGAAAAACACATACACTATATGTGTTTTTGGTACTATATATGGTTTCTGGCATCCACTGGGGATAAGGGGGAAACTACTGTACATGAATATATATTTTAGAAAGGAAGAGGACAAACTTTGTATGTTAATAGAATGCACAAAATATAAATTTAATAAAAGAAAACTTCAGTGTCAGTATTTTTTAAGATATTTCAAGCTCTGTTCATAAAATACCTATAGCTTTTGTTTTGAGTTAGGCAATCCTTTGAAGAGACACTTCCTTTTGTATGCAAATGTCCTTAATATTTAAATAATTCCATCTGAAGAAGTGATATACACAAAATGATAGTCAAAATAAATATGTATTCATGCTTTATTTTGAACAAAAGTCTGAATCATTTGCAGGAGGAAAATACAAGTATATGAGAGTTGACAAGATTTTGATTGACTACCGAATTACTGACCAATTACAAACATGGATATAAAAATCTCTCCTTCCTAATTGCTGTCTTTCATCTATGTCACTATCACTACCATGTAATTGCGAACTTTTGTCTAGATTGGGTGTGGTGTCTCTTGCCTGTAATCCTAGGACTTTGGAAGGCCAAAGCAGGAGGATCACTTGAGCTCAGGAATTCTCAACCAGCCTGGGCAACACTGAGACCTCATCTCTATAAAAATAAATACATAAATAAAATTTTTTTTATAAAGCAACTTTTGTCCAGCCTAGGGGACCTCAGCATCCATGTGGTCAACCATTTCAGTTCCTTGATCTCCTGATCTACTAACAGTTACATAAAATAAATATTTATCAAACTCCTAGTCATTGCTTATACAGTAAACCAAAATGGTTAATCTCCTAGTCATTACCTATCGCAGAAAACCAAAATAGTTTTTTCTAGCTACAAGGGGCTTACATTCCGCTGGAAAAGACTTGGAAAATAATAAATAACTGTGTAATACAATGTCAGGTAATTAAGTGCCATGAAATTAAACAATGCAAAATTAAATAATAAAATATTGTCTGAAATAATGCTATTTTAGAGCAGTCAGGAAAGGATTCTGAGGAGTAATGTTTAAGTAAAGATTGTACTGACCTAAAGATGATCTATGCAACATCTTGGGACAGAACTGATGGAACAGCAAGAATATTCTCCCAAGTTAGAGTTCGTTTGTTAAGTTGGAGAAAAAGCAAGAAGCTCACCTGGACCAGAGGAAAATGAACCTGGAGAAGTGACTAGAAACCAAGTACATATGGCCTCATACGTAAAATAAATTTTGACTTTAATTCTAAAAAGCCATTGAAGGTTTCTGAACTGGAGCTGGTATCAGATGACTTGAACTTTAAAAAGATTACTCCAGGCCAGGCACGGTGGCTCACACCTGTAATCTCAGCACTTCGGGAGGCTGAGGTAGGCAGATCACAAGGTCAGGAGTTTAAGACCAGGCTGGCCCACATAGTGAAACCCTGTCTCCAGTAAAAATACAAAAATTAGCTGGGTGTGGTGGCACACGCCTGTAATCCCAGCTACTTGGGAGGCTGAGGTGCAAGAATCAGGTGAACCTATGAGGCAGAGGTTGCAGTGAGCCGAGACCATGCCATTGCACTACAGCCTGGGTGACAGAGTGAGACTCCATCTCAAAAAAAGAAAAAAAAAAAAAAAGACTCTGGTTGAAATGAGATGAGGGATAAAAATTGTATGACAGGAAGCAGGGAGAACAGCCAGAATATTGCATTAGGCCAGGAGAGACATGGCAGAGCGTTAGATTAGAATGAGAAAGTGGAGGAGTTTGTCCTCTTGGTCATAGACTCCTGAGGTCATACCTTCTATCTTGTCGCCTTTATGTCAAAACTTGTTCTACAATCAAAAGTTTATAACATTCCAGCTTGGTTGATTAAGTTGTCCAATTATAATCTTTCTTTGGCATCACCAGGGTATACAGATCATTGATCCCTCTGCTTTATCCATCAGTCTTTTTCCTTTATGGTCCTCCTTATTCAGCTTGGATGGCATGGTATAACACTCATGCTGGGTCGGGCGTGGTGGCTCACACCTGTAATCCCAGCACTTTGGGAGGCAAGGCAGGTGGATCACGAGGTCAGGAGATGGAGACCATCCTGGCTAACACGGTGAAATTCCATCTCTACTGAAAATACAAAAAATTAGCTGGGCGTGGTGGTGGGCACCGGTAGTCCCAGCTACTTAGGAGGCTGAGGCAGGAGAATGGCATGGATGCGGGAGGTGGAGGTTGCAGTGAGCCGAGATTGGGCCACTGCATGCCAGCCTGGGTGACAGAGCGAGACTCCATCTCAAAAAATAATAATAATCATAAAAATAAATAAATAACACTCATGTTGACATCCCTAACATCCTTGTTCTTCAGACTGTTCTTTTTACCAATTTGGAAAAAATACAAATCTAGATGACTCCAGGATCTGCTTGTTCTATTTCTGCACCACAGCTTTGTGCCATTACTCAACACACACACACACAGACAAACCTGGGAATCATTCCTAATACCTATTCCCCTTCTCCCATATCTCTGATATCCATTCCAAAATATCCTCAAGTTCTCTCAAGCTCTCCAATGGATCCATTCTTGCTATGTGAAAGACATCACTTTTGTCCTGAACTTCAAGATCCTCTAACCAGTCCCTACAACCTCCTACCCCCTACAATGCATTGATGCAACCAGAGTCATTTTTACTTTTTACAATCAAGTCTAATTATGACTTCTTTGGTTAAAATTTCAGTGAGTTCACCTTGGGATAATTTCTATAAAATGGCCTGTAGACAGGGTGAATATATAACTTGTAGTTCAGAATGGGACACTTTAGTAAGTATAAAGGAGAACTATTAATGGATGTGTTAGGACAACTGACATAAACTTGGACTACCCTGGGAAAGCTGGAACATATGGCCAGACAACATAATATCCTATTGATCCTGTTACTCTCTAACTCTCCCATCTCGTCTCACATTCCATTGCCATCATTTAAAAGCATTCCAGCCACAATTTCACCATTTCTACTCATTCCGCAATCCATGCCAATTTGGCTTCTCCCTCCTCCAGGATAACAGCTTCTGATCTTCCAATCTAAGTTAAATCCTCCTATTATATTCATTAACACATCAGGTACCTCTCCTTCTTGTAATTTTATATTTACTTCTGTTTTTGTATAATTGTCTCGCTTTCTAGACTGTTACTTTTGCTTACTATGTAACTAAATTTCCTGTAAAATGTCCACTACATACTGACACTCAATAAATATTTCTTAGACACAGAATAAGTAAATGAAAATTTAAATCATGTTGCAAAGAGGGTAATTATGCTTATCACTCTGTTCTGAAGAGTGGTAGATCTTAGTTAAGTCCCTTTCTATGTGTTAATTCTAACACAGTTTGAATGGAAAAAATACAGTTTTTTCCAATATGCCCCAAATATTTGCAATTGCTTTTCAGCA
Source organism: Piliocolobus tephrosceles (assembly GCF_002776525.5). NCBI lineage: Eukaryota > Metazoa > Chordata > Mammalia > Primates > Cercopithecidae > Piliocolobus > Piliocolobus tephrosceles. The sequence goes on along the minus strand of NC_045443.1, from coordinate 34,845,704 downwards.
ATTGTACAGCTTTGCTTTGTCCTACATTGAAACCAGGTTGAAACAGACACAGCTGCAGGGCTGTCCCTCATGCTTGCTATTGTTGTGACTGATAAGTATGGCATAATGGGATATAAGAACAAACACATGTATATGTACAATAGAAATTGCCTGTGCATCTATTTTTACCTATATCCGGTCCCCACTGTCCATACCATCCCCACCAGGAACTTAGTTTGGAAATGAGGCATAAAATTCCGTACCTAAATGAATGCAAACAATTTTCTTTTTTCCTGAAAAAAAAAAAAAAAGAAATATTTGTATGGAGGGAGTAGACTGGGATGGCATAGCCACCTTTTTTGCTGTCTTCTTCAGCTGGATGAATTGTTTGGGTTCATTATGACTCTACTATTCCCATAAATGAGTTATAATTATTCTCTTAGTACAATGTAGACACTAGTACCAAACCTGCCAACTTATAAGAGCAAATTCCATGATAAAACAGCTTAAATCTTTTCAAAACTGTTGTTGAGGTCTGAATGTTTGCCCCCTGCCCCTCCTCCGGCCCCCCACAACTCCCAAATTCATATATTGAAATTTAATCCCCAATATGTTGGTATAAAAAAAATGGGACCTTCTGGAGGTGACTAAGTCCCCCATGAATGGGATTAGTGTCTTTATAAAAGAGACCTGAGAGTGCTGTCTTGCCCATCTGCCATGTGAGGATTCATAGAAGATGCCATTTATGAAGAGTGGCCCCTCACCAGAAACTAAGTCTGCTCGCACCCTCACACTGGACTTCCCAGGCTCCAGAATTGTGAGCTATAAATTTCTATTGTTTATAAATTACTTAGTCTAAGGTATTTTGTTACAGCAGTCCAAACAGACTAAAAAATCCCCATAAATCTCTTAAGAGTCTAGGCAATGAACATTCATGACCACTAGAATTGCAAAAGTGACTAGTCACACTGTTGTGCTATCAAATACCAGAACTTACTCATTCTATCTAACTATATTTTTGTGCCCATTAACCATCCTCACTTCCCTCCTCACTACCTTTCCCAGCCTCTGGTAACTGTCCTTCTACTATCTCCATGAGTTCAATTGTTTTAATTTTTAACTCCCACAAACAAGTGAGAACATGTGAAGTTTGTCTTTCTGTGCCTGGCTTATTTCCCTCACATATTGACCTCCACTTCCATCCATGTGGTTCCAAATGAGAGGATCTCGTTCCTTTTCATGGCTACATAGTACTCCATTGTGTAAATGTGCCACTTTTTAAAATTTATTCATCTGTTGATGGACATTCAGGTTGCTTCCAAATTTTGGCTATTTTGAATAGTGCTGCAATAAATCTGAGAGTGCAAATATGTTTTTTATATACTAATGTCCTTTCTTTTTTGTGTATACCTAGCAATGACATTTCTAGACCATGCTAGCTCTATTTTTAGTTTTCTGAACAGCCTCCAAACTGTTTTCCATAGTGGTTGTACTAATTTACATACCCACCTGCAGTGTACAAGGGTTCTTTTTTGTCACATCCTTGTCATAATTTTGTATTGCCTGTCTTTAGGATAAAAGCCGTTTTATCTGGGGTGAGATGATATCTTATTTAGTTTTGATTTGCATTTCTCTGATGACCAGTGATGTTGAACAACTTTTTATATATCTGTTTTCCATTCATATGTCTTCTTTTGAGAAATACCTATTCAGATCTTTTGCCCATTTTTAATTAGATTTTAGATTTTTTTCCTTCAGAGTTGTTTGAGCTCCTTATATATTCTGGCTATTAATCCCTTGTCAGATGGGTAGTTGGCAAGTATTTTCTCCCACTCCGTTGGTTGTCTCTTCCCATTGTTGATTATTTCCTTTGCTGTGAAGAGCTTGTTAAGTTGATTGTGATCCCATGTGTCCAGTTTTGCTTTGGTTGCCTGTGCTTGTGGGGTATTAATCAAGAAATCTTTGCCCACTCCAATGTCTTAGAGAGTTTTCCCCAATGTTTTCTTGTAGTACTTTCATAGTTTGAAGTCTTGGATTGATGTCTTTAATCCATTTTGATTTGATTTTTGTATAGATGACAGGGGACCAGTTTCATTCTTTTAAATATGGATATTCAGTTTTCCCAGCACCATTTATTGAAGAGACTGTTCTTTCCCTAAGGTATGTTCTTAGTACCTTAGTCAAAAATAAGTTCACTGCAGGTGTTTGGATTTGTTTCTGGGTTCTCTATGCTGTTTCATTGGTCTATATGTCTGTTTCATCTCTGATCTTATTTACTTGAGTCTTCTCTCTTTCTTTGTTAGTCTGGCTAAAGGTTTATCTTTTCAAAGTACCATTTTATTTCATTGATCTTTTATATTGTTTTCTTTATGTCCATTTCATTTATTTCTCCTTCAGTGTTTATTATTTTCTTCTGCTAATTTTGGTTTTGGTTTGCTCTTGCTTTTCTAGTCTCTTAAGATTCGTTATTAGGTTGTTTATTTGAAGCTTTGCTAGTTTTTTCATGTAGGTGTTTATAGCTCTTAGTACTGCTTTTGCTGTATCCCATATGTTTTTGTATGTTGTGTTTTCATTATAATTTCTTTCAAGAAATTTTTCAATTTCCTTCTTAATTTCTTCATTGACCCACAGGTCTTTCAGGAGCATATTGTTTAATTTCCATTTGTTTGTATGATTTCTCATATTCCTCTAGTTTTTGATTTCTAGTTTTATTCCAGTATGGTCAGAGATAATTCTTTGATTTTAATTAAGAAAATGTTTAAGACTTCTTTTGTGGCCTAACATATGGTCTGTCCTTGAGAATAATCCATGTGCTAAGGAGAAGAATGTGTTTTCTATGCCATTGGATGAAATGTTCTGTAAATATCTACTAGATCCATTTGGTCTACGGTGCAGATTAAGATTGGTTGAATTTCTCCATCGGAGATCTGTTCAATGCTGACAGTGGGGTGTTGAAGTCTCCAGCTGTTATTGTATTGGAATCTCTCTCTTTAGCTGTAATATTTGCTTTATGTATTTGGATGTTTCAGCATTGGGTACATATATGTTTAAAAGTGTTATATCTTCTTGCTGAATTGACTCCTTTATCATTATATAGTGACTTTGTTTGTCTCTTTGGATAGTTTTTGTCTTGAAATCTATTTTGCCAGATATAAATGTAGCTACTTCTGCTCTTTTTTTTGGTTTCCATTGGCATGAAATATCTTTTGCTACATTTTATTTTCGGTCTATTTTGTCTTTATAGGTGAAGTGCATTTCTTCTAGGCAAGAGGTCATTGTTGTTTTAAATCCATTTAGCCACTCTATATCTTTTAGTTGGAGAGTTTAGTACATTTATATCCAACATTATTATTGATAAGTAAGGATTGCTTCTCATTTTGTTATTTGTTTTGTAGTTGTTTTGTAATCTTCTCTTTTTTCCTTCCTTTTAGTGAATGTGATTTTCTGTGATGATATGTTTTAATTTGTTGCTTTTAATTTTTAGTGTATCTGTTTCTATGTGTTTTGAATTGAGGTTACCATGAGGCTTGTGAATAATATCTTATAACCCGTTTTTTAAAAACCAGTGACCACTAACGCTGATTGCATAAACATACAATAAACAAGCAAAAAGAAAACTAATAAAAAATCCATACTTTAAATTTACTTCCTCACTTTAAACTTATGGTTATTTCTATTCATATCTTATTATAGTTTGTCCTGAAAAGTTATTATTTTAATTGGTTCATCTTTTAGTCTTTTCAAGATACGAATAGTTTACACACCACAGTTGCAGTGTTATAATATTCTGGGTTTTTCTGTGTACTTACTCTTACTAGTGAGTTTTGTACATTTGGATGATGGTTTATTGCTCATAAATATCCTTCTCATTTGGATTGAAGAACTCCCTTTAGCATTTCTTCTAGGACAGATCTGGTGTTGATGAAATCCTTCAGCTTTTGTTTGTCTGGGAAAGTCTTTATTTTTCCTTCATGTTTGCTGGGTATGTTATTCTAGAGTAAAAGGGTTTTTCCTTTCAGCACTTTAAAGATGTCATGCTACTCTCTCCAGGCCTGTAAGGTTTCCATGGAGAAGTCTCTGGCCAAAGGTTTTGGAGCTCCATTGTATGTTATTTGTTTCTTTTCTCTTGCTGCTTTTAGGATACAATTTTTCTCCTTGACCTTTGGAAGTTTGATTATTAAATGTCTTGAGGTAGTCTTATCTGGGTTAAATCTGCTTGGTGTTCTATAACTTTCTATAAACATACTTGAATATTGTACTTGAATATTGATGTCTTTCTCTAGGCCTGGAAAGTTCTCTGTTATTGTGCCTTTGAACGCATTTTCTGCCCCTATCTCTCTCTCTCCCTCTTTTTTAAGGCCACTAATTCAGAGTTTTGTTTTTGTGGTTATTTTCTAGATCTTGTAGATGTGCTTCATTCTTTTTAATTCTTTTTTCTTTTCTCCCATCTGACCATGTATTTTTAAATAGCCTGTCTTTAAGTTCACTAATTATTTCTTCTGCTTGGTTAATTCTGCCCTTAAGTGACTCTGATGTTTTCTTCAGTATGTCAATCGAGTTTTTCAACTCCTGAATTGCTGCTTAATTCTTTTCAATGATTTCAATCCCTTTGTTAAATTTATCTGATAGAATTCTGATTTTCTCTGTGTGTGTTATCTTGAATTTCACTGAATTTCCTCAAAACAACTATTTTTGTCTGAAAGGTCACATATCTGTCTCTTCCAGACTGGTCCCTGGTGTCTCATTTAGTTTTTTGTTTTTTTGGTGAAGTCATGCTTTCTTGGATGGTGTTGACGTTTGTGACTGTTCTTTGGTGTCTGGGCATTCATTGAAGAGAGGTATTTATTGTAGTGACTGTAGTCCGGGCTTGTTTGCACCCATTTGTCTTGGGAAGGCTTTCCAAGTATTCAAAGGTACTTGTGTGCTGTAATTTAAGTTTTTGATCACTGCATCTATGTCTGCACTAGTGGGTACTCCAAACCAAGTAACACCGTGGATCTTGTTTACTCATAGAGGTACTGCTTTGGTGCTCTTGGATAAGAGCAAGAAGAATTCTATGTATTATGAAGCAGAGACTCTTGTTCTCTTCCCTTACTTTCTCCTAAGTAAATGGAGTCTCTTTCTCTGTTCTGAGCTGCCTGGATCTGGGGGATGGGTGACACAGCTTCCCTGTGGCCACCACCATTGGAAATGCACAGGATCAGATCTAAAGCCAGCAAAACACTAAGTCTTGCCCAAGGCTCACCGTAAGCAGTGCCTTGTTACTTATTATGTTTGCTCAAGGCCCTAGAGCTCTGTAACCAGCAGGTGTCAAAGCCAGCCAGACTTGTATCTTTCCCTTCATGGTGGAAAGTCCCCTCTGGTCTCTGGTGTGTCCAGATATGCCATCAAAAAGCCAGGGCCTGACGTTGGAAACCTTAGGCATCCACCTAGTACTCTATTCTACTGTGGCTGAGCTGCCATCCAAGCCACAAGACAAAGTCCTTGCCATTTTTTTTCCCCATTTCCACAGGCAGAAGAGTCTCTCCCTGTGGCTATCACCACCCAGGCCCCCAGCAAATACTGCCAGGCTACTGCTGATGTTCATTCAAGGCCCAAAGGCTCTTCAGTCATTCTATGATGAATGCTGCCAGGCCTAGGACTCTCGCTTCTGGGTAGTGGGCTCTCTTCTGACCTAAGGCAGGTCCAAAAATGCCTTCCATGGGCCAAGGCCTGAAATCAGGGACCCCTAAGAGCCTGCTTGGTTCTCTAGCTCACTGTGGCCAAGCTAGAGCCTACGCTGCAAGACAAAGTCCCCTTTACTCTTTCCTCTCCTTTCTCACACAGAAGGAGTCTCTTCTCATAGCCACCACAGATGGGAATGTGCTGGAGGACACCTGAAACCAGCATGTCTCTGAGTCTTCTCCAAATCCCAAGGCAAGTACTGCCTGTGTACTGCTGCTGATTATTCAGGGCCCAAGTGCTCTGTAGTAAGCAGGTGATAAAACCTGTAAGGTCTAGGTCCTTCCCTTCAAAGCAGTAGGTTCCCTTCTGTGACTAGAAATGTCGTGCAGGAGTTAGGTCCTGGAATCAGTGCCTCAGGACTCTGCCCAGTGACTGATCTTACTGTGGCTGTGAGGGTATCCAAGTTGCAAGACAAAATTCTCTTTCCTCTTCTCTCTCTTCTCCTCAAGAGGGGTAAGGAGTCTCTCCTAGACCTTCCAGCTGTGCTGCCTGGGGTTTAATCGGGGTGGCAGGAGCACTTTCTTGACCACCTCTGTTGGTGTTTCACTACACTGCATGCCCCTCATGTCCATTAGCTCTAAGCCCAGCAAAGCATCAGGACTTGCCCAGGAATTGCAATCCTTGTGGCCTTGACTGCCTTTCAAGTTTACTTAGGACCCCAGAGTCCTTTATCCCATAGTGGCAAGACTCGCCTTAACTCAGGATCAAAGTGCTAGGATGGACAATTCCTGTCTGACTAGGGCTGGTGTAAATGCTCCCTCTGTGGTGCCAGCTGAGCTCTGCCACAGTCACTGTGCTCTTCCTCCCCAAAGTGTACAGATTCTCTCTCCTCAGCATGCAGCCACTGCCAGGGCTTGGAGGAAGGGTGGTGTCAGCAGTTCAAGACTGTCTTTCTTGCCCTCTTCAGTGCCTATTTCAGTGATATGAAGTTAAAACCAGTTACTGTGATTGCTTGATGAGTGTTGGTTCTTATGAAGGTGATTTCTTGTGTGGATAATTGTTTAAGTTGGTGTTTCTGCAGGGTGGATGACCATTAGAGGTTTCTACTCAACCATCTTGCTCCACAACAGAACTTTTTTTTAGATCTACCTGCCAAGGTATTATGGTTGAAACGATATGATGTCTGGGATTTTCTTCAAAATAATCTAGGGGAAGGGTGAAAGGGAGTAGGGTATAGGTGAAACAAGATGGTTTTGAGTAGATAATTACATAAGAAAGGTTTTGGGTATAGGGGATTTTATTGTACTATTGTTTATATACTTTAAACATTTTATAATAACACCTCAAATTTAAAAAAAATTGCTAAGGAAAAGAAGCAATTCCTTTATCCTCTTCTTTTCCTCTTTCTAATACTTTTCCTTTTCTCTCTCTCTTTCAGAAATGGAGGCTAGGAGAGAGAGGTTTATCTAAGGCACACTGATTTAAAAACTTGCAGTTTCTGAGAAGATTATTAATTTCACATCCCTGAGATGACATCTGTGTGTGTATGTGTACATGTCCTTGTGTATTTTACTCCTAGTAAAAAAATAATAATTTTATTGTAGTCTCAAAGAAATGTAGAATCTGATGTGGATACACAACTGCAGAGTACATATACTCTATTTCTTATATTTTTAATTGAATGATTATTCTTGTGTATAAAGGTGATTTTCATTTGATTAACTGTAAATGGTAAAATATACACATTTTTCTACCTTTAGTCCTGATCATACTGAAGATGTAAAATAATTGTAAGTTTCATCTCTGAGCATTTTTAATCAAAAAGAGAGAAAGTTTTGTTTGTTTCTAATTGTTCAAGAGATACATGATTCTGATTGTGAAAAAACCCTCAAATAATAAGTATAGAGAGCAAAAAAGGAAATCTTATTTCTCTGGCAAAGCATTTCCTTCAGAATATCCAGTATTTACAGTTTAGTTTGTGTTGATTCAGAAATTGCTATAGATTTACACATCTTTATCTATATTTCCACATTATATCCTTTTAAAAATATATACATGGGAACATCTTGTATTTTTTTGCTGTGACTTTCTTTCTTTCTCTTAACAATAATCATTATCATATAATTTTTTGCAAACTTATGTAGATTACCTCATTGTTTAACCACTTTGTTTTGGTGAATAGTATGGATGCAGTATAATTTAACTATATCCATACTGAAAAATGTTTGTTTCTAGTGTTGGTATTACAAACAGTATAGTGGCACATATCCTTGTACATGAAACTTTGTTGGCATATAAAAGTATTTCTGTTGGATAAATGCCTTTTTTTTTTTTAGACAGAGTCTTGCTCTGTCTCCCAGACTGGAGTGCAGTGACACAATCTTGGCTCACTGCAAGCTCAACCTCCCGGGTTCATGCCATTCTCCTGCCTCAGCCTCCCAAGTAGTTGGGACTACAGGCTCCTGCCACCATGCCCGGCTAATTTTTTGTATTTTTAATGGAGATAGTGTTTCCCCATGTTAGCCATGATGGTCTCAATCTCCTGACTTCGTGATCCACCCTCCTCAGCCTCCCAAAGTGCTGGGATTACAGGCGTGAGCCACTGTGCCTGACTGATAAATGCCTTCTTGTATAGGATAAATTCCCCAGAGTGGAATTACTGGGTCAATGGTCTTATTTAAACTTATATTCAATACTACTAAATTGCCTTCTGAAAAGCTATACAAATTACTTTCTCACTAGCAATGAATTTCAGAACCCATTCCCCTACATCCATGGTAATAATGGTTATTATCAATTTACCTAATTTAATTCAGTTTTATGTATAAAAAGTAGTCACTCATTTTTTTTATTACTAGTCAGTTTAAATGTTACTTACAGACTTATGAACTGTTATATTTCTTTCATGAATTTCTCTCTGTGTATTCAAAACTTTTTTGTAGACACTGTTTCTATACAACAAATATTAAGTTTTCCTACTACAATTAATTTCAGATGTCTCTTTCAGTCCTTTGCTTGTGTTTAATTTTAATTGTAATAAACTTTGACATAGAGGAGTAATTTTTATGGAATTTTTAGTTGTTGTTCTGTAGTGTTTCTCACTAAGAAAGTCTTCCTGCACATCAATATTTAAAAAATATGTATATATACCTATAGATAGATTTTTTTCTTCTAGTAATATTACAGACTTATTTTATATATTTGACCTATGAACAATTTGCAATTTATTTTTTGAATAGGGTATAAGGTAGGTGTAGGATGCAGTAAAATTATTCTTCAAAGGTTTTAGCCTGTTAACTTCCTTTAAAATCCAAGAGGGGAAAACCGTTAAGTACAATGAGTTCTGAGTTCCTCTTCAAAGAACCAATATGTCAGCATGTTCAGCTTCCCTGTTCTTTGTTCTCCATTTTAAAGTTTAACTTCCTCATTCAGTTTCAACAAACAACCCCCTCCTAGCCTCTATCACCTGCTCTGTCCTTAGTCATCCTTAGTCACCTGCTCTGTAACCATCCTTCCCACTGAAACTACTCACCCCACCACTCCAGCTCATACCTCTGCTTTCTTTAAAACAGCCAATTGGAATTAGCTTAGACTGTGCGGTCCAACCCCAGTCAATAGGGGAAAGACATAGCAGTAGGGACTAGCTGCGTTAGGATAAGAACCCCTTCCCCTCCCTTGTACTGTGTGCTCTTGCCATTGCATCATCTGTGAGATGCACCCTTCTATAGAAGTAAATTGCCTTGCTGAGAAAACTTTTGCCTGAGTGCTATTTTCACTTGGTGACACTAAGCATTTACTTTCAACAAATTTAGGGGCCCTCATGGGATCCCCTTCTCCTCTGGGAAATAGTCTCTGATTACCTCTCGTGAGGAGACGCGTCCTGCTGCCTCATTGTGGTGGCCTCAGGGGCAAGGGATGAGACCCACCTGGTGTGATGAATAAACCCGGACTCTCAGCGATGTGGGAAGGAAAGGCCTACAAATAAATACCGCAGTGACCAGGTAACTCTGTGCACAGATCAAGGTAAAAAAAGCGGCAGGGGTGATGAAGTATTTCTTTAGTGGTTGGGACCAAGATAAAAGCTGCGGGGGCAGTGAAGTATTTCTTGGTCGGGACATACCAGAGTAAGAAAAGCCACGGGGGTGGTGAATTATTCCTTCGTGGTTGGGACATCCTGGAAGTTGAAAGTGTGTGAGTGAAACATACAATTGAGTGCAGAGCAAGTGCAGAGTCTAGATCTAGTTCTGTGGTCACCTCATATGGCTTAAAGGTGGCTTGCCTGTCGTGGGGTTTATACTGACCTGCCTGTGCTAAGAGGGACATGAAAGTTCCCACAAGCGAAGCAGACAGAGAAGGACAAGGGAAAGCTGAAGGGTGCAAGAAATCTCTAATAGGAGAGGTTAAGTCCTGCAGACTCGCTAGGTTGCAAGAAATTTCTAGTAAGAGAGATTGAGCCCTGAGGACTCATGGAGAAACACTTTCTCCAGGATGGGAAATACAGCAAGTAGGACAAAAGATAGGAAGGATCATGATCATGATAATATCCCCTCTGATAGTCTCCTAGGCCTAATGTTAGAATATTGGAAGGATAACGGAAGCACCAAACACAAGAAAAAGCAGCAAATGATAAATACTGCTGTTTTATTTGGACTAAAGAACCCTCCTCTTCTCAAGCAGCTGCCACCCCAGACCCTTCCCCTACTCATGTTATCCCCCCCCCCCCCGATAATCCTGAGTGTCACCCCTCGGGAGAACTTCAGTGTGAGATAGAATAATATAAGGAAGATATCCAAAATTTCCTTTCCCCCAGTACTTCCAAAGAGTCTGCTCAAACTCTCTTTCCCTTAAGGGAAGTGCTTCTTCTTGGGGGAGGGGGCATTGGCTTTGTGAATGCCCCCTTAACCAGCTCAGAAGTTTGAAATAAAAAAAAAAAAAAAATCTTAAACCACTCTTAGATGGACCCTTATGAAGTGGCAGGTCAAATTGATCAGTTTTAGGACTTATATACTTGGGCCAAGTTTATGTCTATCTTACACATCTTTTTCTCAGAAGAAAGGAACATGATATGCAGGGCTGCTATGACCATTTGGGAACATGATCATCCTCCTGGTCAGAACATCCCAATGGCTGACCAAATTCCCAGCCCAGGATCCTCATTGGAATAACAATATAGCCCATCGAGGAACTATGAAAGATCTTAGGGGAGACAGAAGTGAAATATAAAAACCAATCAGCTAATATCAAATTTCTGTTAATTCCAGAAGCAGGGACGAATCTATTAGGAAGAGATTTAAGGCTAAAATTAGGCTTAGGCTTCCAAACCAATTATGGAAAATTCCTCCCCTCCCTAAACTTGTTCCCACATTCATCCTGAGACATGGTCAAAAGATAGGACTCGAGGAAAGTTACAGATTCTTCGGATTCATGTTAAATTAAAAACCTTAGGGAAGTAGTAAAGAGAAAGAAATACCCTATTCCTTTAGAAGCCAGGGTAAATTTGTAACCTATAATTGAAGGTATTCTCCATGATGGGCTTCTTGAACCCTGTATGTCTCCCTATAACACTCCAATACTACCTGTAAAGAAGCCAAACGGGTCATACCAGTTGGTGCAAGACTTAGAGCTATTAATCCGATAGTCCAAACCACACACCCTTTTGTTCTCAATTCTTATGCTATTATCAGTAGGATTCCCATACAGCCACTAGTGATTACAGTCATAGATTTAAAAGATGCCTTGCAGACTTGTCCGTTAGCAGAGGACAACCAGGACCTATTTGACTTTGAGTGGGAAGACCCTCACTCCGGTCAAAACAGCAATACTGATGGACCGCCTTACCCTCAAGGGTTTACAGAGTCTCCAAATGTATTTGGTCAAATATTAGAACAAGTCCTAGAGAAACTTTCCCTGCCCTTCCGCACTTTCCCTTTCCCTGCCTTGTCTCCTCCAGTAAGTGGATAATTTTCAAATTTCAGGAGGTGATAGAGAAGAAGTAGCAGCCTTCTCAACCCATGTCTTAAATTTTCTATGGGATGAAAAGCTAGGGGTCTCAAAAAACAAACTCCAATTTGTAGAACCTAAAGTAAAATATTTAGGGTATTTAGTTAGCAAAGGGAAATGGAAATTGGGCTTGAATGGATTGAAAGCATCATACCCTTGCCTCTGCTGGAGACTAAACAAGAACTTAGTATCTACCAGATACTGTCGTCTATCGATAGACTCTTATGCCCCAGAAAGAAAACCCTTATACAAAAGCTTATGCAAGACGAGCCAGACCCCCTCATTTGGCAATTACCAAAAATCCGACATGTGGAAAGGTTAAAACATCTATTAGTAATTGCCTCTGTCCTAGCTTTACCCTTCTTAGAGTAGTCATTCCATCTTTTTCTCAACGTAAAAAAGGTGTAGCCTTAGGAGTACTTACCCAAAAGCGCAAAGGCCACCAGCAGCCCGCAGCTTTTCTATAAAAAATCCTTGACCCAGTAACCAGCAGATGGCCTGAATGCATTCAGTCTGTAATGGCAACTGCTTTGTTAACAGAAAAAAGTAGAAAAATAACTTTTGGAGGAAACCTCATTGTGAGCACCCCTCACCAGGTCAGAACTATCCTAAGTCAGAAGGCAGAAAAATTTTAAAATACAAGGCTATCTTGTTAAAAAAAAAAAAAAAAAAAAAAAAAAAAAAAGGTGATTTAACCCTAACCACTGATGATTCACTTAACCCTGTTGCCTTCTTAACAGGAAATCCCATGCCCCAGACCAGAACTTGGGCATAGAAAATTAGATATCATTGATTGCCTATCAGACAAAAGTTAGATCAGATTTAAATGGAACTCCCTTTCAAACCAGAAGACACCTTTTTGTAGATGGTTCTTCTCAAGTAAAAAATAAGGAAAAGGCACAACAGGTACTCAGTAGTAGATGGAGACACCCTCACAGAAATAGAATCAGGAAGATTTCCTAAAATTGGTCTGTGCAAACATGTGAATTGTTTGCAATAAACCAAGCCTTAAAATTTCTGCAAAATCAGAAAGGAACTATTCATACTGACTCCAAGTATGCCTTTGGAGTAGACCATACCTTTGAAAATTTGGGCAGAGTGAGGCCTCACTAACAGTAAAGGCCAAAAGAGTCCACTGAGACTTAATAATCCAAGTACTAGAGAACTTACAGCTGCCAGAAGAGATAGCAGTTGTTCATGTTCCAGATCACTAGAAGAATCTTTCCTTTGGGAGCCGAGGATAGCATAGCTGACCAAGTAGCTAAGTAAGCTGCCTCTTCTCAGGCAGCACCCATTTTCCACCCAACCCCTTATCTTTCCCCTCCAGCTATAGTCCCTATCTTCTCCCCCAGACAGTAAGAAAAGCTAAAAGAAATAGGAGCCAAAGAAAGCCACGAGGGAAAATGGGTACTACCAGACAAGAGAGAAATGCTGTCTAAGGCCCTCATGTGAGAGATGTTGTCACAGCTACATTGAGTCACTAGGGCCCCCGAGCTATGTGTGATGCAGTCCTTTGAGTTTATGAATGCATAGGAATTTATACCCTTCCTAGAGAAGCTGCAGATAGTTGCACAGTGTATAGAAAAAACAACAAACAAACCCTAAAGAAAATGGGAATACCACACGCTATGGCATCTACCCTTATCAGGGAAAGTAGAAAGGCCTATTGCCCTGTTGAGAGTCCAAACTGCTCCCTGAAAAGACATAGGCCTATCTCCTTATCAGATGCTTTATGGATTGCCTTATCTACATTCTACTACTGATCTTCCTACATTCGAAAAAAGATCAGTTTCTCAGAAATTATATACTTGGTTTATCTTCCACTTTCTCTTCCCTCAGAACTAAAGGTCTTTCAGCACAAATGCCACCCCTAGAGTTTTCAGTACACCAACATCAGCCTGGGGACCACATCCTCATCAAAAGCTGGAGAGAAGAAAAAGCTTGAACTGGCCTAGGAAGGACCTTATCTAGTGCTCCTAACTACTGAAACTGCAGTTTGGACAGCAGAAAAAGGAAGGACCCATTACACCCTAGTCAAGAAAGTGCTGTCCCCTCTAAAGTCATGGGCCATAGTCCCAGGAGAAAACCCCACCAAACTAAAGCTAAGAAAAATTTACCCGTCTTTCATCTATTCTATTACACTTTCTTCTTTCCTCATTCTATTGTTGAGCACCTCATTATTAATGTAACCAAGTCAATTTCACCTCAAACTATTACATTTGATGCTAGCCTTGTTATACCCTGTGGAGACTTGTTAAGTCAAAGACAGCTCTCCACTTCAGAAAAGTACCTCTGTCCTTCCTGGCTCTATTCAGACTGGGCATTAGTAAATCGGGATCATTTAGTCTGGAGAGATTTCAACGAAGACCCCAGTGTCAACTGGGAGTCTTGTCACACCCGAGACAGAGCTTTTATGCTGCAGTTGGTCCAATGTTCTGTGGACCACTAAAGAGCAAGGATGGACTGTCTCAACCAGTAGTTGTAATTTCCTAAAGCTATACATTCATTTTACTAAAGGAACAGCTAAACCAGTACTATCCAATACAGGTTATTATCTCAAACCCTCAAAGTTCTTCCCCTTCTTTAAGCCAACTCCCTTCTTTAAGCCAGTTTTATGGTATGGGGTTGAAGCTTCAGAAACAGACTATCTGATCCTTGAAATACGCTTCATTGATCCCCCAACGCCTACACCTTCCCCTAAGCGTTCTTCCCAAACCTCTCACAATGAAACTGTTGTTCCTCCTCCATGTAATGACCAGACCAAGGTAGGTATTATAGAAGTTAAAGACCTAAAACAAACTTTGGCAACTGAGACAGGACATCAAGATGCTAATGCCTGGTTGGAATGGATCAAATATTCCGTCCGCACTTTAAACAAAAGCAATTGTTATGCTTGTGTGCATGGCAGGCCAGAGGCCCAGATTCCCCTTTCCACTAGGATGGTCTTTCAGTCAACCAGGCATGGGCTGTATAGTAGCTCTTTTCCAGAGTTCCACAGCCTGGGGTAACAAAGTCATGTAAAGCTCTCTCTTTGCTATATCCGAAAGTTCAACAACCCTGTGGGTCAGCCCCCGAGGGCCATCCTGCTTCCATTTCCCGACACTAAGTTCACTTCATGTCTCTCATGACAAGGAGGGAGCTTAGTGTTCCTTGGAGACCTAAAAGGATGCAGTGAGCTTAAGACTTTCCAAGAGCTAGCCAATCAGTCAGCCCGTATTCACCCCCGAGCAGATATATGGTGGTATTGTGGCAGACCTCTACTGGACACTCTGCCAAGTAACTGGAGTGGCACTTGTGCTCTAGTCCAATTGGCTATCCCTTTTACCCTGGCATTTCATCAGCCAGGAAAAGGAAAAACACAACATCGTAAAGCAACGGAAGTTTCTTATGAGTCTTAGAACTTCCACGTTTATTTAGATGCAATTGGAGTCCCACAAGGAGTACTAGGTAAATTTAAAGCTCGAGATCAAACAGCTACAGAATCTGAGTCAATATTTTCGTGGGTGACAATTAATAAAAATGTAGATTGGATAAATTACATCTATTATAATCAGCAGTGGTTTATTAATTTCACCAGGGATGCTGTTAAAGGGATAGCTGAACAATTGGGGCCGACTAGCCAGATGGTCTGGGAAAGCCGAATGGCTCTAGATATGATACTAGCCGAAAAAGGTGGTGTTTGTGTTATGATTAAAACTCAGTGTTGTACCTTTATTCCAAACAACACTGCCGCCGCAGTAACAAGGGCCTTATAAGGACTTAATGCTTTAATCCAATGAATTAGCTAACAATTCTGGAGTCGATAATCCCTTTCTCAGGATGGCTAGAAAGGTGGTTTAGTAAATGGAAAGGAATCATAGCTTCAATTCTTACTTCTCTTGCAGCCGTAATAGGTGTACTCATTCTTGTTGGGTGTTGTGTCCGTACCATGCATCCATGGGCTGGTATGAAGACGTATAGAAACAGCACATACTAAAACCTCCCTTAACTCTCCTCCACCTTATTCAGATAAGCTTTTTCTTTTATGGATCAAGTCTAGCAGCAAAACCAAGACATGTTAAAAAGGTTTGAAGAGGAAGGACTATGAAAATCGAAAGGGGAAAGATTGTAGAATACAGTAAAATTCCTCCTCAAAGGTTTTAGCCTGTTAACCTTCTTTAAAATCCAAGAGGGGAAAATCATTAAGTACATTGAGTTCTGAGTTCCTCTTCAAAGAACCAATATGTCAGTATGTTCAGCTTCCCTGCTCTTTGCTCTGCATTTTAAAGTTTATCTTTCTTGTTCTTTACATCTCTTTGCCCCTAGTTTCAGTAAACAACCCCCTCCTAGCCTGTATCACCTGCTTTGTCCTTAGTTATCCTTAGTCACCTGCTCTGTAACCATCTGAAACTACTCACCCTGCCACTCCAGCTCATACTCCTGCTCTATTTAAAATAGCCAACCACAATTAGCTTAGACCATGCAGTCCAACCCTAGCCAATAGGGGAAAGACACAACAGGAGGGACTAGCTGCATTAGGATAAGAATCCCTTCCCCTCCCTTGTCTGGTGTGCTCTCGCCATTACTCCATCCGTGAGACACATCCTTCTATAGAAGTAAATTACTTTGCTGAGAAAACGTTTTCCTGAGTGCTATTTTCAGTTGGTGGCACCGAGCATTTACCTCCAACATAGGGATTATTTTTTTCCAAATTGATTGCTAATTCTCTTAAGAGCATTTATTAAATAAATGATCTTTTCCATATTTATTTGAATTGTCAATTTCAACATAAACTATTTTCATTAAGACAGATATTTTTAAAACTAATTATTTTGCCAACACAATAGTTTTTGTTGACTTTAATTAGCAGAGCCTTCATAAACATTGACATTTATTGTTGGTATGTATCATGCATATAGTAATATAAATAATAGACATTTTATGAATAATTTTCATAAGGCTCAGGTATTCATGCATGTATCCTCTTCTGTGTGAAATTTAGAATCCCAGATCCCTGCTGGCATTTTACTAAAATTTCACTGGATTCATAGAGTAATTTCAAAAATTGTGTTTTAATTTATTGGCAAAAGTAAAATGTATCTATTTAGTTGGGGCTTTTTTACACCTTTCAGTCAAATTTGATAGTTATATTCCCATAGCTATTAGATGCTTCTCACCATGTTCCTTCTACTTCTGGGAAAAGAAAATGTATAAGATGAGCTTAAAACTTGTTTTCAGACCAGAAAGCAAAGAAGCTGTCAAAGACTACTAGAGTTATGTCAAAAAGAACTCAGGAGACAAGTTGAGTAAACACCTAGTCAAAAGATGAGAAAAAGTGGTTACAAATAAATCCAGTATCTTCAGTAGATTGAATTGAGAATGTTTCAATCCCTATGTATATAGTGACACACACAAAATTACTCGTTAACTTTGGAGATTGCTAAGGAACTCATTATTTGAAAAAACTGGCAAATAAAGAGAAAAAAAATCAAGCATTTATCATACCTTTCCTATCTAAACTGAACAATGGTGTAGCCAAATATTTGATATAGGAATGTTTCCATTTATTTATTTATTTATTTGCTTCTGATAAAAAATTATTGCCATTTTGAAAAATTTTGTTAATTAAATGCTTTGGGTAGTGTAGCAAATGTTCAAGGAATTATAGTTATTATGATGATTACCATGCAGGTAACTCTTTTGGACATTTGGAGTTGGAGTAGTTGTAATCAATGGTTGCTAACATAATATAAGAACAGACATTCTGTACATCCTAATGAAAATCTACAATATCACTTATCAGTACTCTTACCATATGAAAAATGAAAATGAATCTGATCAAGCCATTAGATCCAACTATGAATTTATAAAAAATATAGGGATAGAAGAATATTTTAACAGATAAAGCAGAAACGCATTTAATGAAACAAACACTGTGAAAAATTCTACAGCACAAAAAACCCAACTCTTTCAATAGCAAGAACTCCCCTCCCCCTGAAAAAAAAATCACAAGAAAAAATATAGAGGGAAAACTGTAGAATACAAGAGACCTAAGAGGCTTATCAAACAACTAAAACACCTGTTTTGTTCGCTGATTCCAACAAACTAAAGAAAAAACAAGACAATGGTTAAATGTGAACTAACTGGAAATAAGATGACATATAAAAATTACTGTTACTTTTTTTTTCTTTTTTTTTGAGACAGGGTCTCATTCTGTCACCCAGGCTGGAGTGCAGTGGCACGATCTTGGCACACTGCAGCCTCTGCCTCTGGGGTTCCAGTGATTCTCCTGCCTCAGTCTCCTGTATTTTCAGTAGAGATGGGGTTTCACCATGTTGCCCAGACTGGTCTGGAACTCCTGACCTCAAATGATCCACCCACCTCAGCCTCCCAAAGTGCTGGGATAACAGACGTGCGTCACAGCGCCCAGCTGATTGTTATTTTTTAAATTATATAATGAAATTGAAGTTATTATTTTAAACTGCATTCTAGGGGGATTCCTTTACTTCATCTTGCATCATAAGAATGTAATCTTTACTGATACTTATATTGCTGTTAAGACAATTTGTTGAATTTCTTCTATTTTAACAATCATTTTTTATAGTTCCCTAAACTCCCTTTCCTAAAAGTTCACTAACGTTTTATGATTGTAATAGCTTTTAAAGATTTCTTTTCAGACATTATATTTTAATGTATTTAAAATTATTCTTCAGCTCATTCATTTTTTTCCCATGAAAGTTGTTGAATGCTGGATATTTTGTTGACTGAATGTAGTGATCATCATGTTGAATTTCCCTCAATTTTTACAACTCTTCTTTACATTTTTATATTTTTCAATAAATGTAATATCTAAAGTAAGACCTGATATATATATTCATGTATATATAATTCATACACACACACACACACACATACACATACATATATATATATGAATTACTTAGATAAAGAGTATGGCAGGAAGTGATTGAAGTGAGAAAAACTCAGAGCTAGAATGAAAATGCACATTGCTTAGTATGGCTGAAATCAAATTGCTAAAGAAATGTGATTATAATACAGTAGGCCAGAGAGTTATAATAGAATAAAAACCAAAAACATGTCGGGCAAGGCTTTCTGTGCCACATAGGACATTTTAGACTGGGTTCTAAAATCAATGGGTAGTAATATTCAAATTTGTGGCTTATAAAGATGAGTATGGGAGAGTGGTTTGCAAGCAAATAGAAAGCAGTCTCTTAAGAAAATTAGCTTTTGAGATAGAGGCTTTGTTTAATAGCTGTCTTCACAACTTATATAAGCTTTGTATATTAGGGCAAGTTATGTTACCATACCTTTCTAAATTTCAGTGCCTTTCAAAAATTGTAGCTAATAATACCTAGCTCACAGGGTTGTTGAAAGAATTAAATTAGATAATCATTCATTGCATTTACCATGATAATGTAGTAAATGCTCATGGAATGATAGCTATTATGATGATTATCATGTGGGTTAATCTTCTTTTGGACATTTGGAGTTGGAGTAGTTGTAGGATATTTTAAAAAGCCAAGCAACTGCATTTTAATCTGGTCAAAGGTTCTTAGTGCACACCAAATATCCTCTATTTTCTCACCTTCCTTGCAGTAAGTTTGGACCATATGATTAGTTCTGGCCAATGAAATATGAGAAGTGACATATGTCCATTCCATAAGAAACTTGTAAGTCATATGTTTCAGATGGTATGTATAAGATAAAGAGGTGGGATACCTGATTTGCACAGGATTGCGGTGTGAGGGGAAAGGAAAACTTTACCGTGTTAAGTTACTAAGATTTGATGGTTTACTTGTTACTGCAGCCTATCCAATCTTGTTAATATTCAAATTGACCAAAATGATAGATGGTAGAATGGAGAACATAGAAAAAAAATTTAAACCACTGGAATATAGCCAAAATGTTTTTAAGAGAGAGCTTGTGATTCGGCTATGGATAAAATGGGAAAATTTTTAGACATTAAAAATAATAAAATGTAGAACAAAGAGAACATATTGAAAGGGCAAATTCCAAGGCCCTACCACAACAATTTGAATCTTTTACAAGTGACCCAGATGATAAAAAGTTTGAGAATCCCTGATCCATAAGAAGGCTTCAAGATATTACTGAAATAACTAAAATAGAAGACAGAGTGCTTAATAATTACCATGTCAAACATAAAAATAAAGTGTTAGGAGAGCTGACAGTATGTTTCAAAGATATATCCATATCTAAGTCTTTATTAGCAGTAGGAAAAGTATGAAGAAGGTGGCATTTGAGATGGAACATAAAAGGATACAATTTTGGTAGGTGAATATGGGCAGATGAAGGGAATAGCACAAGCCGAAGGAGAATAGAGATAGGTATTGCACCTGTACCTAAGGTAATCTGATAGCTGATATTTATATATATAGTGCCTAACAAGCTTTAGGCAGAAGATTCTTAAATTTAGGTTTCCATTTCTAATTCCCCCCTCAAGATCCTGACATGAAGACAAATGTTAGACTTTTTTGGTTTCATGTATACTCCCACACTTGACTTTATACTACAAAACCTTAGATGTACTTTTTGAAAATGGCAATTTCGTGATTAGAGAAGAGGAATTTTTCTGCTGATATAGGCTGATTTTGTCATAAATTCTTAAATTTAGGTTTCCAGTTCTAATTCCTCCCTCAAGATCCTGACATGAAGACAAATGTTAGATTTTTTGGTTTCATGTATACTCCCACACTTGACTTTACACTACAAAACCTTAGATGTACTTTTTGAAACATCTGATGTGATTGATTTGAAACAGGATGTGATTGATATTTACATCCTGTGGTACTTGAGTTCAATTATACGATTGAAACCTAGAAGAATGCAATGCTTTAAAAATCAACTTCTCATATTCTTAAATGTTCTGTGTCTACTTATTCTGGAGAATTGTAAGTTACTTGCAGGCTCTGGGGGAAAAGTCTTTTATATTTTAACGTAGGTGAGAAATCAGCAATCTGAGTCAATTGTTTGTGATGCCACTTTGTCATCTGCAGCTACCACTAAGGCACTTACACGATATTTCTCTAACTACTGTTTAGTACATTACTGTAGAAACACATGTTCGCATACAAATATGTCTTTTGATTCAAACATTAATTTTATCTCAATTTCCTCCTTATTTGGGAAGATTCCTCAAGTCACATCTATAGGGTCCCTTGAAGCAAGTGTCATAACCTGGAACAGAAATATTCTGCATGTAAAACTCTGTGTTAACATTTCCTGCTATTTAAAATAGAGAGAATGACTTTTGTAATTTCCTACAATTCCTTGGTAGGAATAATATAAAACGGCATAATGATTAAAACTTTTCAAGACACCATCTTGCAATAAAAGCAAGTCTTGCAACAAGGCATGTATTTTCCATCTAACTTTAAGCGCAGTTATATAGTGCTACTTAATGACAAAATCGAAGCAGGAAGTAAGAAATTCACTTTGCCTTGTAAAGAAAGTATTAAATGGATGTCCCAAGTTCAGCATTTATGGGTCATTAGGCTACCATTTTAAGACACTGGACTTAAAATATTAGCCTTTTGGTCAAGTAGCCCATATGGTTATATTTTCTGGCCTAAATTTCAGACTTGATAATGACTGACTTAGGAACTAGGGAGAAGAAGCCTACAGACTTTTGGTTTAATTTAAGAAATGATCTTACTTTGAATGAGTTTAATTTTCTCTGGGTAAAGTTATATGTGTAAGATAATGGGGTGGGTGGAACAGTTCATTACTTTGGGTGTGCACAGCTAATAAAATCATTCTGCTAGGGTGTTTCTTCTTAGTTCATTCATTCATTAACATTTTAAAAGAATTTTTTCTATGCTAAGGGTACTGGTGCTAAGAGTAAATAAAGAAGTGACTAAGACACAGTCTAGTCCCTGGTCTCCAGAAATTAACACAGCTCAGTGAGAGTTAAATATCACCCTTATATCCAGGAGAGGTTTCATATTATTGATCTCTTAAATTTGGTGTTTGCAACTGACTTATGCAAGTAAGTATGATTGGAAGAAATTCTGTCTCTTGAGAAGGCATCATATTCTAAACTGCTAATATAGAGAAGGAACAAATTTTCTACTCTACAAAATGTATGTTCCAAAAAACAACTTTATTTTTTCTGCAACTGAACTTAGTTTCAGTCTCAAGTTCCTTTTCTGCCCAGTGGTGGGGAAATCTAATATTATAAATTTAGGGTAAACTCAATTAATCTATGGTTATTATTATCCTATTATATTTCTCTAGGCATTTAACTTTCTTGAGGCTTGCATAACATCATAAAAACATAAGTCCAAGATCTGTTATTACAAATAAAAATAAGAATCCATTTATGTTTGCTTCCTGTCCCTCTGTCTGTCTCTGACCTCTACTTCATTATTTTCTCTCCTGTAAGGTAAGTTCCTTGGACAGAAGCAATTTTAGATAGTATACCATGATGGTCATGAAGTTTCAATTAGTACTCAAGGCAGTCAACTTTTAACTAGCTAACAAAGGAATGGATCTGTTGAATTAGAAGGTGTGACTACCAGTTGGACAGATAATTCTTTTTTTTTTTTTTTTTTTTTTTTTGAGACGGAGTTTTGCTCTTGTCACTCAGGCTGGAGTGCAATGGCACAATCTCAACTCACTGCAACCTCTGCTTGAACCCTCTCCTGGGTTCAAGCGATTCTCTTGCCTCAGCCTCCCAAGTAGCTGGGATTACAGGCACCTGCCACCACACCCAGCTAATTTTTGTATTTTTAGTAGAGACGGGGTTTCACCATGTTGGCCAGGCTGGTCTCAAACTCCTGACCTCAGGTGATCCTCCCACCTTGGCCTCCCAAAGTGCTAGGATTACAAGCATGAGCCACTGTGCCTGGCCTGGACAGATAATTCTTATCTGATATTTTGAGACCATTCAGTTGGCTGGTATTCAGTAGTTACAGGTTTGTGGTACAATAGGCTGATTTGCACAAGATTAGGTTTACTGCAATCTCAATGTTGTAGGTAGGCTTGCAATGTTGAGAGGCTATTGTCATATAAAACAGTAGAAGACTCAATTGCACTGCAAGCCTGGAGACAAATTCTTGTGAGGGTGAGGTGTTCTCCTGTAAGATGCCTAATATCCTCCAAACTCATTATATGGTGCATTCTCTCTCATAGTCACAGTATTTGCTTTTATACAACTCTGGGATCTTCTTGTCTACATGTTTGAGAATCCACGGAGGAATGCTTTGACTAGAGATTCTATAAGAGTTCCATTGAACTGGAATCTGAGATTGCTGCCAGACAATTCTAGACTCCAAATGACATTTAATGGAAGACAAAAATAGGATTATGGTGTGGGCTTGGGTGACTTAGCCTGACTCTCAACAGGAAACAGGTTTGCTACTACAAGCAGGAGTGAAAAATAGTATGGATAGAGCCCAGGAGATCTCTGGTGCATCCGTGTTTATTAAGTTGAATAAAAAGCAATATCATAGAGGCAGGACTTCCAGGAGTTGGCTTCTAAGAAATGCAGTTGTAGGCCATAAACTTAGGCAATAAACTCAGACCAGATTAGATGTTAGCTAAAGGAAAAAAAAAAAAGAAACAAGTAAATGAGATAATTAATGAGATATGGAGATTGTCAATAACAACTATGGCCTTATAACCTGTTATAGATACAAAATAGAGTATATCTGCATGTTTTTCTTGCAGTCATATGTACACACACACACACACACACACACGCACTGATAATTATCTCTCTGGTAATTACTCTCTTTTCTTTCCTCTCATATTATTTGATGTTAGTTCATAGTTTAAAGATTATCGATGCAGAATTATGTCAGAATAAAAAAGGAATGGGCATTCCCTAGAGATCTTGAAACTGAATGTGGTAACTGGTAAGTCTTTGTGGAAGAAATGAGAGTGTATTTGATGTGTAAGGCATAGTTATGATGTGCCACATGTGATCACACAGGTAGTTTTATACATCCAAATATATATTTGGAAGTGCTGAAGGGAAAAGAGCTAGATATTTTTTGTATGACAAGTGCTATAATTCTTTTCTACATTTGGATTTTTCTTACTTTGTTAATTTTGGTGGGAGACACACTCCATCTCTCAATATAAATGCTAATAAATTCTTTATTTTCAATTTCCCAACTTTCCTTGCATCAGAGGAATAGACATCTGCTCTTAACCGAATGTCCCAAGATAAATAGACTAGTTTGTCTTTGCTAGTAATGGCAGTGATGTAATTGGTGTAGGTAGTGGTGGCAATGGTGAAGAAATGGCAGTTGAGGTGATGAAAATGATGACAATGGTAGCAAAAATGGCAGTCTGGTCTATGGTGCTACATGGGAGTAAATTTTCCAAGTACAATAATGGAAGTGGTAGTAGGGGAAGTATTAAGTAGCTGCTCTAATAATAGCAACAATATAAGGGCAACATCTGATATTCATTGGTGTACTCATTAGACCAGTCCTGAGGTGTGATTTTGGGGTATTTTAACTTCACTGTCTCCACTTCACTGCCTTGAGACTGGTTCTCTTGAACTCCTAGTGATTCTGGGAGCAACCCAATATATAATTAATTTAATCAATTTTCTGCTTAAATAAACCGGAGTTGGCATTGGTTGCTTCAATTAATTAACTTGACTGATAAGACCTGTTGATTTAAAGCCTTTCTCTGAGAGAAGGAAGGGGGTCAGGGAGAGGTTTGTCAATTTTCCTGACAACAAAAATTTCTTCATTCTTCTCTGATTAAATTATCCTTTTGGATAAGAGCCTTGCAATTTCCTCCCCATATCTAGATTAAACCCACAAAAACCCTTTCTCAAATAACACACACATACACACGTGTGTGTGCGTGTAACTTCCCCAAATACTGGATTACTCTTTTCTTATCTTCAATAGAAGTTTTCTTATATGCTATCTTCTGGTATTTCTTGTTGGGGGGTTCTTTCATTTTAAAAAAAATCTTAACTGGCTGATAAAATCTTATTTTTAATCAAGGTTTTGACTCAGTGTGAGAGAGAAAAAAGCAAAAAGACTACTTAAATAAAACTGAAAAAGACCTTTAATTAAATGCTGTGTACCTGGAAATTTTGGACTAAGTTTAATACAAGTTTTAAAAAAGTGAACTACTGTATATTTGTTACAAAAAGGATCAATGACAGTTACCCATTTGGAAAATGATAAATACTTCATGCTTCTTGAAATCAACTTGATTATAACATATATTCATTTGAAAGAAAAAAGATAACATTTTAGAGGAGCACTACACACGTGCAAGAGAAAAGAATGGAAAATTTCCAAATTTGATATGTTTCTTTATATTATGATTTACAGTAATTTAAAGAAATATGTCTACCACTATATCATTTTTTTTTGTTTTTTAACTTACTTTTTGTTCTGAAAAATTTAATAATAAAAGTTACACCTCTTATCAGAAAAAAACACTCCCACAACAACATTTTGCACATAATTTTATGGGATTCACGGGACCTTTGAAGTCCCTTCATTAATCCTTTTTTAGGATCCTTGGTTATCATGTTAAACATCTCTAATCTAATCTACAAAAAGAAATTCAATCAATTTTTCAGCCAATTATGTTTAAATTTATATTATTGTGGTATTGATTTAATATCTTATTTAAGAATATAAGCTTAACTTATTAAAATAATAATCTTATTCCATTGTGTATCTTATGAATAGAGTTTGAGGAAGCATAATACGTTAAAGAATAAATGCCATTAATTCTTTTTAAAACAGGGTCCTATTTCTATTTGATTGAAGTAGTACTCTAAATAGTAGAAAGGGCAAAGAAGTCTTTAGTTAAAACAAAAGTAATAAAAAAAGTTTGAATCTGAACAGTCACAGGTGTTCACAACAGCAGGAAGTAAAGTTATTTTAAGAAAGTCTGTTAATGGTTATTTGCACTCCCCCTGGAAGGTAGGCATGTGCCACCTGCTGGTCAGATAGTTTGAGCTGCGAATATTCTCAGAATGTTACATGCATGAGTCAGGAGCCTGGAGTGTGGATATACTTTTATAAAACAAAACCTGTCCAGAGTCTATTTATCTATGTATCTATCTATCTATCTATCTATCTATCTATCTATCTATCTATCTATCATCTATCTATCTAATCTATCTATCTTCTATCTATCCATCTTCTATCTAGCTCTCTATCTTCTATCTACTCTTCCAAAAGGAGGTATTTCTATTGTAGCATAACTCTAAATGCCCATAGATTTAGTTTATGAAGCTATGATGTTAGTTATGTATTGAACTGAAATCTACTTGCTGCACAAGCCTAAATGTTTGCTTTGATGCTGTTGTTTTCTCTATTTATTGAATCTCCCTTTCCACCAAAGCAGATGTATTGTTAGAGAGTTTTCAATCAAATTACAAAAATAATCCTTGGGCAAGGACTTATCTATTTATCTATCTTTCAGAGTCTGAGACAGAGATAAATACTAAATGACCTCTCAAGACCTCTTATGGTGATGTTTGAAGATTTATGGACAATTACTTGAACTAAACATGTATAAGATCATAAAATAAGTCTTCATACACTCAAAACTGTTTTTATATAATCCATTTTATCAGACAACATTGTAATTGGATTATTAATCAATAATAGAAAGGTGATAGATACTCTTGTGAGAAAAAAAGACAGCATACAATCAATTGGTTAAAATGAAATTTGTAAAGTATTATAAAGCAACAGTCAGCCCTCTGCACCTGTGAGTTTCACATCCATGGATTCAACCAACCACAGATAAAGAATATTTTAAAAAATATTTCATTTATGTACAGACTTTTTTTCTTGTCATTATTCCCTGAAAAGCACAGCATAATAACTATTTATATAACATGTACACTGTATTATTGTACTCATATAAATAATTTAGAGATGCTTTAAAATATACTGGAGGATGTGCAGGGATTATATGCAATACTGTGCCATTTTATATCAGAGACTTGAGCATGTTGGTGTCCATATGGGTCCTGGAACCAAGCCCCCTGGATACTGAGGGGCAACTGCACTCTATATTAAAACTTGTAGAATGCAGCTAAAGCAGTACTATAGGGAATTTCATGGCTTTAAGTCCTTGTATTGTAATACAAAAAAGATTGTGAAAAACTAAACATTAAACTAAGTAACTCAGAAAAACTGAAAACAGAGACAAAAGACACACAAGAAAAGAACAAAATGAAAAGAACGGAAATTAATAAAATAGTAAATAGATAAAATGATACACAATTATAGGCTGTGTCAGCAGAGCTAAATGATTATGAGCAATTGTAAATGCTATGGACATACAGACGAGGAACAGATTGGCTATGAGGGAAGGGAAGATAAGTGCTATAGTGAGAAGAATTCAACCTTTGCAGTTATTTGATTGGAGCCATTTGCCATTTGCTCTAGATATGTGAACTTTAAGTCACGGAGCTTCCCTAACTCTAAATTTTCTTATGTGCGATGGGATTAAATAATACCTATTTTAAATAATACTTACTTCACAAGGTTTTGGTGAGAAGTAGTTGTTGACCTTATTTAATATACATCAACTTTGACTCTCACTGCCTCATGAGTGATCTGATACAGAGAATTTCATTTGAGGTTCTGAAATGCTTAATGTATACATTTTTACATGTCATTCATAGCTTATAATACATATGTACAAAACAAAACATCTTTATTATTAGAATTCTAGATTTTAAAAACTCTCTGAATTGAAAAATCATACTGCCTCCCAGTTAACTTTGCCAATTTTCCTTCACATTAAAAAAAAAAAAAAACCCTCCCATTTTTAATCCATTCAATACATATTTACCATAAGTCACTGTGTGCCAGACCCTGGCCTCAGCAGTCAGGTGTATTGGCTCACTGTCAGCTGATGGATGGCCATGGTCTCTTGGAAGCTGACTCAATTAATTTTTGTGGGTCATTTCGTTTTGGGTGAAAACATGTTTTGTGTTTGTAATTGTGGAGGGCCAGGTAGACATCAGTTGCAACCAGAAACAAAAAAAGAGCATATTTGAAGTTTTTAATGTTGTTTTAATTTTTTCCCCGGTGGTTTGACTATGTGTATTGGACTACATACAACTTTTTGCTTCCTTAACCAAATCTATGTGGACCTTTTATACTGTTGTTAAACAACCATCTGGAACTTTATCTTTCACTTGCAAATTCTGGAGTCATGGAGACTACCATTTGTGTGAAAAAAAAAGCAGGATTATGAAAAGAGATTTGCACTGAAGATGTATCTAGCATTCCATATATTGAAGTTACATAATATCCTGCTATTTTTGGCTATAGTCATAATTTTAAAAAAGTGGCAGAAAAAAGTCTCTTGTGAAGAATAAGAATATTTCGTCCTTCCAACCTGTGATTCTTTGAATGTTAGTGTAGTATCAAGAAAGAAAATATATCATATCATTTTTTTTTTTTTTCTTTTAAGATAGAGTCTCACTCCATCACCCAGGCTAGAGTGCAGTGGAATGATTTTGGCTCACTGCAACCTAGAGGCATGTGCCACCATGCCCAGATAATTTTTGTATTTTTAACAGTGACGGTGTTTCACCATGTTGGCGAGGTTGGTCTCAAATTCCTGACCTCAAGTGATTGCCCTCCTCGGCCTTGTAAAGTGCTGGGATTACAGGCATGAGGCACCGCACCCAGCCATCAAATTTTTAAAAATTTTAAAATCCAATGTAGTCGTCAATCTTGGCAATCAGAACAATTAACTGCCCAGCTAATACAATGAGTCACACTAGAAATGCTTCTTAAAACAAGCGTAACAACCACTACCACACCCACCATCGCCAAAATCTAAGATTTAGTGGAAAATGGTTTTAGTGGCCTCTTGAAGGTAAGTCATTCTAAAATATACATGGAATTAATGAATAGACCTTTTAAATATTAATTTTTCTTTTCAATGTTTGTTGATATTCTTTGACCTGTTGATTCATGCTGGGATAAAGCATGAGTTTTCTTGTACTGATTTTAGAAGCTCCTAATAGAGATACATTGAGATCCTGTAAATACCAGACAGAATGCATAGAAATCAGTCTTTTTCTCTCTGCCATATGGAGAGCTACTATACCAAAAATGTAGTATCCCAGAGGCCACTACAAATCTGTGGCATAGTGTGATATTTCATAGTTTATGAAAAGAAAACAGAAGGAGGCAGAAAGAAAGGAATGTTGGGAAGGAAAGTGAGAGAAAACACACCTGCAAGTAAGATGCTTTTAGCGTCTGTTTGTGGCCAGTGGTTTGGAAAGGATCGCTGTTGGGGTAAAAAACAAGCAATAGTTGGAACAATTGAATTGCTTGAATATTTTCCCAAAGATCTAAGAAATATTTATTACATATTTAAAGAATTAAGGGTTTTAACTAACTGTATGTATCATAACAAAGATTTGAGAATAAAAGCTGTCTTCCCTCAATTGAGTGACAAGGTCAATTAATAATCATGTTATCCAGCCAGGCGCGATGGCTTACACCTGTAATACCAGCACTTGGGGAAGCTGAGGTGGGCAGATCATCTGAGGTCAGGAGTTGGAGACCAGCCAGCCTGGCCAACATGGTGAAACCTCACCTCTACTAAAAATAAATATTCTTTAGTATGCCTGCCTGATATTCAACTGTGAAACATGCTTTATTTATCAAATTCCTTACTGATGAACACTTAATTTGTTTCCAGTCTTTTGATATTGTTTACTGGTGTAATAGGTAACCTTAGGCAAATATAATTTCACATTTGCAAACATTTCTGTACAATATATTCCTCAATTGGAAATGCCAGGTTAAATGGTATGTGCATTTAAAAAAAAAGCTTTATTGAGGTTTTATTGACATACAATAAACTATACATAATTAAATTGTTCATTTTGATACATTTTGACATATGTATTCAATCAAGAAAGTACCACCACAGTCAAGATTATGATTATATCTATCACTACCCACTGTTTTGCTTTTTCCGTATTACAAATAAAGCTGCTATGCACATCCATGTATGTATCTTTGTATGAATATATGTTTACTTGTGCAAATACCTAGCGGTTGAATGGCTACATCATATGATCATATGATGAGTGTATATTAAACTCACACATCATATGATCAGTGTATGTTTAACTTTTAAGAATAAATGTCCAGACTTCCGAACCGTTTTCCAAAGTGGCTGTATCATTTTACATTTCCACCAGCAGTATATAAAAGTTCCAGTTACTCCATATCCTCACCAATACTTGGAATAGCCAATTGTTTTTATTTTAGCCATCCTAATATGTGTGCTCTAGTATCTCACTGTGATTTTAATTTGCACTTTTCTAACAATTAACGATGTTGAGCATTTTTTGAAGTATTTATTTGTTGTCTGCATATCTTCTTTGGTGAAGTGTGTGTGTGTTCAAATGTTTTTTCAATTTTTCAAATTGTGTTGTTAGGTTTGTTATTAAGTTTTGAGTTCTTTATATATTCTTGTCATTGATCAGATATATGTTTTGCAACATATTTCCTCTCCTATGTGATTTGTCTTTATTCTCTTAAGAATGTCTTTCAAATAATAAACATTTTTAATTTTGATGAAGTCCAGTATATCAGTTTGTTCTTTTCTACATCAGACTTTTCTGCCTCAACCTCCCAAGTAGTGAGAATTACAGGCACCCACTACATGCTCAGCTAATTTTTGTATTTTTAGTAGAGATGGGGTTTCACCATGTTGGCCAGGCTGATCTCAAACTCCTGACCTCAAGTGATCTGCCTGCCTTGGCCTCCCAAAGTGCTGGGATTACAGGTGTGAGCCTTTACACCCAACCAAACCTTACAACATTCTAAGGGACTCACTTGTGAAACAATAATTTAATTATTTGAACTTTCAGTAAAGAATATTGCACCTGTTATGAGAAAATTATGGTAAATTTAACAGCAATTAACATAACTATGAAAAACAGTTTTGTGAATTACAAGTTTTGCCTGAATCTCTTGGACAGTTAGAGAAAGGTCCTGTAGTATTTTAACATTTTCTAATTAAAATAATTATTTTCAAATATACCAAAAAGGCTAGGTTAACTCATAAGAACATCAATTATAACAAGTTACTAAACACCCAAGATTTATATTCCTTTTTTCCTCTGTCTCTATTTCTCTAGTTTTCAGCAAAACTTTTACTTTTTTGCATGGTTGCACATTCTAATTGTCCAAGCAGTAAAGAAACTGGAGCAGACTCTGACCACATACTAATTAATGCTTATCTGCCCTGCTCTAGCAGCAATCTAAAATCAGGTTTGGAAATGAGGCATTAGTTCCTCATACATCTGGCCATAGTAGGCCAGAGGGGATTGTTCCTATGTAAGGTCCTCAGCCATGTGGTTGCTTACTTAAGAGCTATTTTCTGGCTTAATGGCATGTGAAGAAGGGTGGGCTTTATTCTCAAGACATCACAGTGGGAGCTACCGTTGGGCTTCTAGGACATTTGGCAGAAGAAAATGAAAGACAGTCCTTGGATGATTATAGAAAATCTTTAGAGGATTCTGTAACATTGGTAACTACCCGAGAAAAAGAGTGAGGCAACCCACAGGGACAACAAAAACAACGCAGGAATGTGGCCTTTGCAGCTTCTACCACAACGATCCCATTGACATCTTTACCCTTAATAGCTTCCTCTTTTTATTTAGTGTCTTGATGCTGTTTTTTTTGTTTGTTTGTTTTTCTTTTCCTATTTGCCCACGTCCTTCTTCCCAACTTGTTTCCTTGGTGGGAACTTTCTTTGTCCTTCTCTCCCAAGGCCAGATACGCATCAGATTTGATCCTTATTTTTCTTCTTTTCCTTTCTTTCTTGGAGTACTCACCAAAATACTTGGCATCCACTACTAATTCTAAGCTATTGATTCCAGTGTCAACAATCTTGTCCTCTCACCAGTTCCAAATGCCTGTTGGACAATCCATCCAAGTGCTCAGCTCTTGCTGAACTCAACATATCCAAGTGAATTTAGATACTTTCAACAGTCCTTGGCCACATAGCACCTCACTCACATCGGTGTACACTGAGCGCAGGGGACAACCAGTGAGTAAGACAGATGGACCTCTATGCCCTTGAGGCTCAAAATCTAGCAGTATTAAACAGATTGTCAAATAATAGGTATTAAACAAATTGTCAAATAATACTTATTCTAATTATGATAGTTAAAAGTTACTGCTTATTTTGGGCATTTAGGAAGGTGTCTATAGGCGCAAAATATTTTAGACTTCATACTCCTTTTATAAGAATGTATTTTTTCTTGTATTCTTTTGAAAAGTTTCGGAATTCTTTAGGCCTGCCTTTCTGATTCATTCTTGCAAATAGATTTCTTTCGACAGTCTTGAAAAATCAAACTCTCTGAATTAGCAGATTTAGTGAAAAGCTACTTAGAAGACATTTTTGATAAATTTAGAGGCTGAAAACATTTCTAAAAAATAAGTCTTGTTCTGTGCTTAATAATCATGAAAAAATATCCTTGTAAAATTCTTATGGACAGGCCCCTTTCAAAGACATCTGAATTTCAAGGAGTAGGAAGGAAGTCTAGGAAGTCTCTCAATGTTAGCTGGGTATCATTGAGTAATCATATTCAAATAAATGTCTACAACTCTAGAAGAAACATGCTGCTATTTTCTTTATTAGATAAAAGAATCCTCAAATTTCATATATGTCTCTTCTCTATGCATTAAGTTGTCCTGCTAGATTCATTATTTAAAAAAGTAATGCAAACGAGAGTATTTATTGAACACATCCATGAGGAAATGACATTTTAGGTAGGCCATGAGGACTGAACAGGACTTGGCCAAGTAAGACAGAATTAAAAAGCAGTACAGTTTAAAAGCTTTGAGAAGGAGAGCGGCAAAGTAAGTTAGAATAGTTCAGGGAAGGCTGTGTGGCTGAACTGTAGTGAATATAGATGCCTCTTAGTCACATAAGCCACATAAGTAATTTTAAATTATTACTTGGGAGATAGGTCACACTTGGAACGCTCCTCTGGGAAGCTTACATAAGAAAATAGAGTTAGAGGGTTTAAACCATCACCACCAAATTATGGTCTTCACTATAATCAGCATCACTACTCTAAGAAAATAGAGTCAGAGGGTTTAAACCATCACCACCAAATTATGGTCTTCACTATAATCAGCATCACTACTCTCATTTTAAGTGTTAGGTGCTAAATGAATTACATACATTTTCTCTAATTTTAACTAACTGTATATCACACATAATGGTATCATTTAACAGGTAAGAATACTGAGGCTCAGAAGTACCTGAAAAGGCTTTGTTGAGGAAGTGACATCTGACTTGGGGCCAAATATGTTGTGTTAGCTAAAGAAGAAGGCAGAGAGGGGTATTACAGGCAAGGAGAATGGTATGAATAATTTAGGAAGGATTTTGACATGATCAGATTAATGTTTTATAAAGTGCATTCCAGCCATGGAATGGGGAGCAGATTGGAGGAGGGGACTGGAAACAGGGAGACAAGGTAGGAGAGTGTTGCATTAACCAGGGTGAGAGATCACAATAGACTGAACTAATGTCTATCATTAATGGAATGGTGGAA
This sequence comes from Piliocolobus tephrosceles, assembly GCF_002776525.5. Classification (NCBI taxonomy): domain Eukaryota; kingdom Metazoa; phylum Chordata; class Mammalia; order Primates; family Cercopithecidae; genus Piliocolobus; species Piliocolobus tephrosceles. Next base: position 34,812,487 of record NC_045443.1, on the reverse strand, counting down.
AGAATGTGAAAGTTGAGGAGATTTAAGAAATATTTAGGAAGTAGAATAGGTTGTCAGCACTACCCAGTAGAACTTTAGAGGGTAGGCTGGGCATGGTGCCTCACGCCTGTAATCCCAGCACTTTGCGAGGCCCAGGCGGGCAGGTCACTTGAGGACAGGAGTTCGAGACCAGCCTGGCCAATATGGTGAAGCCCCATCTCAACTAAAATACAAAAATTAGCTGAGCTTGGTGGTGTGCACCTGTAATCCCAGTTACTCGGGAGGCTGAAGCAGAATTGCTTGAGCCTGGGAGGTGGAGGTTGCAGTGAGCTGAGATAGCATCACTGCACTCTAGCCTGGGTGACAGAGTGAGACTCCATCTCCAAAAAAAAAAAAAAAAGAACTTTGGAGAGTAAAGGAAATATTCTATTATCTGCACTATTCAATAGGGTAGCCCATAGCCATGTGTAGATATTGAACACTTGAAATGTATTAGGTTGGTGCACGAGTACTTGCAGTTTTTGCCATTACTTTTAATTGCAAAAACAGCAATTATTTTTGCACCCACCTAATTGTGCAACTTAAGAACTGCATTTTAAATTTTATTAAATAGTAATTCATTTAAATAGCCACTTGTGACTCGTGGCTACTCTACTACAGTTCAGAATTATATAATTTTAGATTGCTAAAACTTTTACATATCCTCACTTTAATTACAAGATCTTTTAGGATAACTTTGTGTTGTCTATCCAAATTTGTACACTTCTTTGGTGAGTTTGGTTGTCTTTCTACTGTGCAAACATATGTAGTATTTAATTTTACTTCTATATTTACTTATATTGTCACCCTCTTCTATATTGGTCAGTTGTCTTTTTTTTTTTTTTACCTGTTGGAAAGTGTTAAGTCCCATTTTTCAAGAAAAGTTTTAATAGCTTGTCTTTCTCATTAATATGTATTTTCTTGAGCATCAATCACATTAGTCTATACTACATTATCTCATAACAAATCATTGCTTATTTCTTGCTCTCTCATATTCTTCATTGGTGCAATGAATTGAAGCTGGGTCTTCCAAGATACTTGGAAGGAGGGAAGATATCCTTCATGTCTTCTCTATTTCTTCCTCCACCTCCACCGTTCAGCCTATAGTTGGCATAACAGCAATTCTTCAAGACAAATACTTGCTCACTACTGTGAGCCTACTCATTACAACGTATGCTACGAGATTTCTGGTTCCTTAAATGTATTTGTTCTTTTCAAATAGAAAAAGTCTAAACTAGTGAAAAAAATATATCAATGTCTTTTTTAAAAATGAGGGATACATGCTATTTTAGCCTCTATTGACTATTTTAAGTAGGTAGTCCCCAAGGATGCCTTCCAACAATTCCTTGCCTCATGACATGTGCATGCTGCTCTACCCTGTAAGACAAGTTGGTCACCCCCCTCCCTCCAACCCTTACACTAGGCTTGAGACTTGCTTTGGCAATTAGAAATCAGTGACACTGTGCCAGCTTTGGGCCGAGGCTTTCAGAGGCCTGGCAGCTTCCACTTTGGCTCTGGGAAAGCCAGCCACCATGTTGTGGAGAAGCTCAGGAGAGACTTGAGAAGGAGAAACCACAGAGCAGCTACATGAGGGAAAGGCACTGAGCTGCCAGACACAGGAATGAAGCCCTGTTGGATTTTCCAGTCCAGCCAGCCTCTGGCTGAATGCAGCCATGTGTATGACCCAAACAGCTGCTACATGGAGCAGAACTGCCTGGCCAAGCCCTGCCCTAATTCCTGACCCAAAGACTCATGAAAAAGAGTAAAATCATGTTGTTTTGCAAGACTAAATGCTGGTGGGCTACTTATACGACAATAGATAGCTGAAATATTATCATTAAAAATAATAAAAGATTCAGTTATAGTAAAACAACTAACCTCAGTTTGCTCACCTTCCTGATCTACACTCTCCCTTGACTCCTGCAAGTTTATGGCCTCCCTTTACTGAATAGCCAGTGGGTGGAGCCAGTTGACTCTGTGATAATGGAAAACAAATATCTAAAACAATCCAAGATCTTCAAAACATCATGTGGAATAAATTATATGCTTCAATATGAAGTGTGAAATTCTGAAATTTAAAAGGTTTTGCATTCTATGTGCTCTCTTAAGTGTAAAATTTACTTTGGAAACATTTACTTGAGACTAGGTTTACCTAAATAATCATACATGGTCCCTAAGAAAACTGTCACTTGATTAAAATATGGATTTACTGTCCCTAGACACTTATTCATGACAGATCTTAACTTTGTTATTATTTGTAGTATTTTAAAGGTGATTTTAAAAGTGATAGTCTTCCGACTGTCTTAGCTATTGGCAAGGTGGTAATTGAGGTTGGTGAGACATTGATCTTACTTGGTCACAAAGGTAACTTTAAGCAAAAAGTGTTAGTGATATTGACAATTTTAATGTTTGAAATGATCGAATTGTTTACAGACTTGATCCACATTGTATGGTTTAAAACCAGGTGGTTATCTGATCCAGAGAGAAGGCAGGTACTCAGAAAACATGTTTTGGCCACTCATCACAATGTTTTCCCTCATCTGCCACTCCCCCAAATTGAACAATTAGCCCATTTTTTGCTGTGATAGAGGTTTATTTTATTTTAAGCTGTGACTTCATAGAGCAGGTCTAGTAGTTAAAGTAATTATAAAGCTATCCACAGATGGTAGAGAACTACGTATTTTCTTCAATTTCCTGAAGGTATTTTAAAGGTAAGCATAGGGCAATGCTGGTATTTCTGACTTATCTTTGGCTAGGATAGTTGTTGGAGCCAATAGAGCAAATGTACCATGATGAAGCTATACCCTAAAGAAATGCTCAGTCCAATTTGTTTTGGATTTATATGTGAGCTGATACATCACTTGCTAGGCAAGGTAAATACATTTTATCCTTATATTATAAGTATACACTGTTTCAGGGACATGCTTCAAAAAGTATGTTCCTTTCTTTCTGTTTTGTTGCTCTCATTGGAGCCTCAACAGTATTTTTTTTTTTTTCTTGTTTGTTTGGTCTTTCTCTTCATGTGTTTTTCTCATTAGCCTCTCCTTAACGAAGCTATTTTGTAAATAAGTCCTTCTGAAAATAATGGTTAATAATCATTTAATTTACAAATTGAAGTCTTCTCTAATCTTGTGAAATAATAAAAATCTCAGAAATGAAAAGAACTCCATGATTCACAATAACCAAGATATGGAATTAATGTAGGCACCTGTCAACAGTGGATTAGATAAGGAAAATATAGTACGTATACACCATTGAAATACTAGGCAGCCATAAAAATGAACAAAATCATGTTCTTTGTTACACAGATGCAGCTAGAGGCCATTATTCTAAGAAAATTAATTCAGGAACAGAAAACCATATACTGCACATTCTTACTTATATGTGAGAACTAAACTTTGGGTGCTCACGGACATAAAGATGGCAAAAACAGACACTGGGGACTAATAGAGGGGGATGGGAAGGATGGAGGCAAAGGTTGAAAAACTAACTTTTGGTAACTATGCTCACTATCTGGGCAACAGGATCATTTGCATCCTGAACCTCAGCATCACAAAATCTATCTCTTTAACAAACCTATACATGTACCTCAGAGATCTAAAATAAAAGTTGAAACTATTTAAAAAACAGAGCTCGATGATTCAGTCAGTATAATCTTTACCAAATAATGTATCTCCTTGCTAATTTTCACTTGGTCTATAAGTGCCAGAAGGAGTTTTAGCTCTTAGATCTAGTACAGTGCCTAGTGCATAGCAGACATTTAATTAATGTTTGCTAAATCACTGATTCAGTGAATGATGGCTTATTATGTTGTAGTAAATGTGACCTATCTTTGATTTTTAGCATATTCCAAGGGTTTTATATTATTAATTTAAATGAATTTTGACAAATATAAACTTTTTATTATAAAATCTCCAAAATAAAAGTTTAGATGTGTCATAATTTATATTATTAAATTTTATTTTTAAAAATTTTATTCCTTTCCATATTGTGCTAACTATAGCAACAGAATTTGAATATACTTTCAAAGTTTTATTTAAAGCTTACTTCACTGTGACAAATTTATAAGCACAGAACTTGAAAAAGTCAGCAAAATGGAAATAATAAATGTTATCGATATGTATTACTTTTCTTAGGGCTGCTGTAACGAATTACTGCAAACCGAATTGCTTAAAACAACAGAAATGTATTCTTTCACAGTTTTGGGGGCCAGAAGTCTAAATTCAGGGTGTTCCAGGGTCAGGTTCCTTCCAAGGTCTCTAAGAAAAATCTTTCCTGGCCTCTTCCAGCTTCCTGGGGTTACTGACGATTCTTGATATTCTTTGCCTTTGGTGGCACAACTTCGGTCTCTGCCTCTGTCTCCACATGGCCTTGTTCTCTGTCTGTATTTTCCAAATTTCTCTCTCCTTAAGCACACCAGTCCACTGCTGACAGATATTAAGGAAGACCTAAATAAATGGAAAGATATATAATGTTCATAGATCAGAAGATTAATTTGGACCAAATGTCAATTATTCTCTAATTTGTTGACAGAATCAATGCAACCCCAGTGAAAATCTCAACAAGACTTTTTGTGGACCTTGTCTAGCTGATTCTAAAATTTGTACGAAAATGAGAAGGATTAAAAATGAAAAACCAATTTTGAAGAGGATCAAAGTTGGAAAAGTTATACTACCTGACTTTAAGAATTATTTTAAAGCTACAGTAATCAAGACTCTGTGGCACTGGTTTAAAGAAATACAAATAGGTCAATGGAATAGGATAGAGTCTAAAAAATGGACTCATAGATATATGTTAATTTTTGGCAAAGGATGCAAAGATTTTTCAATGAAAAATGGTAGTATTTTCAACAAATGGTGCTGGAAAAATCTGATGACAATGTGTAAAAATGAGAACTTTGATTAGAAAAATCAAAATAAATTATAGAGATAAATGTAAAACCTAAAATTATGAAACTTCTAGGGGAAAGTATAGAAGATGATAAATTTTGTGATCTCACATTAGACAAATATTTCTCAGTTTTGACATCAAATTTTTGATTTATAATAGATAAAGTTGAAGAAATAGATTCATCAAAATTAGAAACTTCTTCTCTTTGATAACAGTTAAGAGAATGAAAACACAAGCTACAGACTGTCAGAAAATATTTTGTAAACCACATGTGATAAAGGTCTTGGATACAGAATAGATAAAGAATTCTCAAAACTCACAAATAAGGAAACCAACAATCTAATAAAAAACAAGTCAAATATATGAAGACACGTCACCAAAGAAGATACATATACATATAGCAAAAAGACACAGGAAAATACGTTCAACATCATTAGTCATTAAGCCATATGAGATATTACTACACATCTGTTAGATAAGCTAAAATTTAGAAGACCATAATAAATGTTGGCAAGGACGTGTGCAACCAGATCTCTCATATACTGTTGTGGGAAAGAAAAGTAGTAAAACTATTTTGAAAAAAAGTTTAATAGTCTCTTTTTCTTTTTGAGACGGAGTCTCGCTCTGTTGCTAGGCTGGAGTGCAATGGTGTGATCTCAGGTCACTGCAACCTCCGCCTCCTGGGTTCAAGAGATTCTCCTGCCTCAGCCTCCAAGTAGTTGGGACTGCAGGCGTGTGCCACCATGCCCAGCTAATTTTTGTATTTTTAGTAGAGATGGGGCTTCACCATGTTGGCCAGGATGGTCTTGATCTCTTGACCTCGTGATCCGCCCACCTTGGCCTCCCAAAGTGCTGGGATTGCAGGCATGAGCCACCGCACCTGGCCTTAATAGTTTCTTAAAAAGTTAAACATACACATTCCATATGATCCAGCTATTCCACTCCTAGGTACTTACTCAGAAGTAATGTAAACATATGTCCACAGAAAGAGTTGTACATATATGTTCATATCAGTTTTATTTGTAATTGCCCAAAGTCCGAACAACCAAAATGTCCATCAACAGGTGAATGGACAATTTATAGCGCATACATACAATGAAATACTATTCAGTTAAAAAAAAATAGAATGAACTATTGATGCTAACATAGATGAATCTCAAAAGAATTTTGCTTAGTAGAAGAAGCCAGACCAAAAATACTACCTGCTTTATGATTCCACATACACAATTTTTAAAAATGCAAACTTATCTATAGTGACATAAAGATCAGAGGTTGCTTAGAGGGTTGTTTCAGTGATGAAAGGAGGTACATAAGAAAATTTTTGGGGTGATGGAATGATTCATTATTTTGATTTTGGTGATGGCTGCACGGGGAGATACATGAGTCAACATTTATCAAATGATGGACGCACTTTATGTGCTGTTCATTATATATCAGTTATATCTCACTAAAGTGGAAACAAATTAGAAGTAAGTATCCCACATGTTGACTACTAAAGTTCTCAACTTTCATTTCTTCAGTAGGCTTGTCAAGTAAAAATCTGGTGAGCTTAAAAAAAAAAATCTAGATGTCTGTGCCAAATTAATTTTGAGCAGCATAATAGAAATGCCTGGAGTTTTAGGGCATTTCCAAATGGCAGTAAAGTACAGTTTAATTTGTAATAGGGCAAGAGGAAGAAAAAGAAAAAGAAAAAGCGGTGGGTGGGGAAATCAGGAAAGGAAGTCAAAAAGAAACAGGGGAAGTACACTCGGCAGGGGAAGCGGCAAGACTGCACCTACACACTCACCCGCCTCTACAGATTCTCTAGGCAGGGGGCTACAAGTGGATTAAAATGTTACAACTCAAGGTAAGTCCTCCACCGCAAAAACTGCTCCTCCCAGACTTAGCCCAACCAACTGGAAACTCCATGCTTGGAGCGCTAAATCTGGCGGGCGGACACCCGCCCCCTCTCCATCCTCCGCCTTCCAGCTGCGCCGCGTCCGGTTCTCCGTCGCCGCCTGGTGGCGGGCGCCCAGGACCCGCAGGCGCTCGGGTGAGGCAGGACTGAAGGCGCGGGGGAATAAAGGTCTCTGCAATGGAGGGGCGCCGAGTCTACCTCCGGATGCTTTTGCCGCGACTGCATCTTGGCACCAGTCTTACTGCCCTGGAATGCAGTTTCCTCAACGCTGCGCTCACTCTGCCTCCTCTCTGCTTTAATCCGTCAGGTCTCAGGTCTTGCGGGTGGGAGTCGTGTGAAGGAGCTGCGTTATATGGTCGTGACACCCACCCCATGCCCGCATTTTCAGGTCAGAACTTTCACGCCTTTGGAAACGAGGGACCCAGAAGAGCCCTTATTGTAGGAGGATTGTCGCCGTTAGACCTCTAAGCTCCAAAAAACCAAGGGGAGACAGAATCCAATTGTTCCCTTAAATCCCAAGTAGTAGTGTTTTTTCCACCTTAAGAGTCCGCCCCCCGCCCCTACTTGTCCCATATATTGATCGGCCACTTTGCCACCGCGTTCCAAGGTTTGGAGAGCGTCACAATGCCCCACCGTCCCCAACTCTTAAGTGGCCGACGGTGGGCAGTCCAGAAGCTGGGACCAGACTCATCTGCCTGAGGGCACAGTAGGAGGGAGGGAGGGATCTCCCCTGAGCTCCGAGGGCGAGGTGAGAACCAATTGTAGTGGGGGTGGGGGGGAGCTTATAACGGGGCAGTTAGGAACGGGCAGAGGTACCCCCACCTCCAGCTTTCAACTCAGGCGAGGAAACTTCGAGACCTTCCCGTCCACACCTGATTAACAGGAGGAAGCTGTCGCGGCCCAGGAGGCGAGTGTGGGTGTGCAGAGGTAGAGACAAAACCTAAAAGCTCGCAGAGCCGGCGAGGGCTTGCCGTCCTGGACTGTACGGGTCTGCTTCTGGTGCCACCTACTCCATCAGGCTGCTTGCTGGGTCCACCAAGCCTGACCCCTCGAGCCAGAAGGGGATCACGGAGTGTGTCTCCCGCCCGGGCTCCTGCCTGCCGGAAGGGGGCTGGGAAGCCGGGAGCCCCGCGCGCCACTTCCCCGGCAGCGTCAGTTTCACCCAGGACTGGCTCGTGGTTCCCTCGTGGCTCTGCGCGGAAGTCCGCCTCCTCCCTTCCCTCCCCCATCCTGCGCGCTGCCTCCGCCTCCTTCTTCTGCCTCCACCCTCAACCCCCATCCCCGCCTGACGGGAGCTAGCCCTCAGTCCTCCCGAGCTCTGGTTGTGGGCGCCGGATAGGTCCAAGGCGCCTCCTCCCAATATGGACAGCCGCTACACCAGCACTGCGGGCATCGGGGACTTGAACCAGCTGAGCGCTGCCATCCCGGCCACGCGGGTGGAGGTGTCCGTGTCCTGCAGGTGAGGACGCAGCCCTTCCCCTCCCTCCTGCCCTCCTATCTGCGGGGTTGGTAGCACTTGGAGAGCGCTCGGGGTACCACGAGACTTTGCGCGGGCGAGAAGTTGCCCCATGAGTGGGAAATATCTCAGCAGTGGGGCTGAAGTTACCCCGGGTCAGGTGACACAGGGGAGTGGGAATTAGAAGCGAGTGGTGGGCTCCGGGACTGGGACTTTTCATTTTCTTTCTGGGAAACGCTGTAAAAGTTGGCTGGGCTGTGACTCAGCTGCGAGAACACCGGCCGCCGCCCAATTTACAAGCCTGTTTTCCGTCCCAAACCCGGGCTAGATGGTTGCGTGATGATCGGAATCGAAGGGGACAGCACTGCCAAAAGCGCTCGTGACTGCTGCACGCTTCGGCCCGGGACTCCCTCTGCTAGGCGTGTGCAAACCTTCTGTTGCTAGGGTTGGCTCCAACGTCGGCAGCTTCCTCCCCACCCACTTCCTGGAGCCATCCAGCTTGCTTCTCCCCCACCCTTCCGGGCTTTTTGCTTTTTGCCTGATAGGTAGAAATTTCGGCCCTCCTTGCAGACGAATCTATGCCTTACCTAAGATCTGGGAAGTCACGACTTTGTTTTGTTTTGTTTTCGAGACACATTTGAGTGCTTGTAAGAACTGACTCTTGGCCCGGCGCGGTGGCTCACGCCTGTATTCCCAGCATCTTGAGAGGCCGAGGCAGGCGGATCACGAGGTCAGGAGTTCGAGACCAGCCTGGCCAATATGGTGAAACCCCCCTCTTTACTGAAAATACAAAAATTAGCCGGGCGGGGTGGCGGGCGCCTGTAGTCCCAGCTACTCGGGAGGCTGAGACAGGAGACTCGCTTGAACCCCGGAGGTGGAGGTTGTAGTGAGCCGAGATCGCGCCACTGCACTCCAGCCTGGGCGACATCTCAAGACTCCATCTCAAAAAAAAAAAAAAAAAAAAAAAAAAAAAAAAAAAAAAAAAAAAAAAAATTTAAAAAATTTAAAAAAGGAAAAAAAAAAAAGCTGATTTTCAATCCTGTCCAGAGACTGTAAGTTGCAAACTCGTTGTCCTCACGTTCTTCCGGTTAGTTGCCCTGTAAATAAAGCAACATCACTGCTATATTGTAGACGATTTTGAGAAGGAGATAAGTGACGGTGCTAAATTGGTACTGGCCACTAGTTTGCGAATTAATATTGACCCTAGAGCCCACTCCCTTGTTTGCATAATTGGGTCCGTCTCACTGGAAAATTGCCTCCTCATTTATCCAGTTTTGCTCTAAGATTGTTTTTATGCCCTCAAATCCTCCCTTTTCTTTCCTTAGCAAACTTGCCTTGAAGAAATCTAATGAATTTGGATAATCTTGATGTAAATAAGTTTAAAATTCCATCAATCTTGACATTGCATTTTCACAAACTGACCCTAAAGCCAAAGGAATTCTTTTCTGGGGGTGGAAATTCGAGCACCAGCAACCCTAGTAGTATAATTTCAGGGTAGAGGACAGCCTTTAGGCCTGAAACTATCACCTGATTGTTTGCCCTGCCGCCTCTTAAGACTGATCTGGGACTATGGAAATAATCATGCTGATAATGATAGCTAACATTAAGCTCTTGCCTTATTGCTGTCACTGTTTTAAGTGCTGCCTGAGATTTTTCTGTCAATGGAACAGGTAAAGCTGTATGGAAAACTCTTTAGATAATTCAGAGGACATTTTCTTTTCTCTGAAGCTGGCTTTGGATGTTAGTAGAGGGAAGTTATTGGTATATACAGATAATGGATAGCCAAAAGTCCTGCAATAATAGCATTACTAGAGTTCTTATCTTCTACTCAACAGTCTGCAAAGTCTAAATGGCATGTGGCCTATACTTGGAATGAATATAAAAGAATATTGTCAATCAAATCTGAATTTTTCCATAAGCTTTTTAAGGGAAATTATACCTAAACTGATCATTCTGCCAGTAGGGCCCACGTTTAATGCAGCCCCTTTTTTGATTCGTGTTTTCTGTGAGTGTGTTGGGCAATTTGTTTCAGTTTGCTGCCTCGGCACCTGGAAATCCCTTGTTCCAGCTTTTTTTCATAACATTGCTTTGACATTTTATTTTTAATTTTTAAGATTTCTAATAGGAAAAAAAAAATTCCTGAAAGAGAATGCAAATACTTAGTGTCAAGCATCTCTGCCAGGGCCACTAGTGCTTAGTCTACTGTTTGAGTTGCTTCTGACTCAGCTTACTATTTACTATAAGTTTGAGATAAAAAGCATCTTTTGGGCAAACAGAAACATAATTAAATACCCAAGTTAGTGCCTTTGGAACAGGTTCAGGAATAGTTCCTGAACAGGTGGGTTAAATTTATTTTTAATACATTAAAATTCAAAAATAAAAATATTTGAGTATTGTTGGATCTTGTAACCATAGAAGGTGATTTAGTTTGGGCTTTGGCATCAGAGACCTAAGTAAAAATTAGGGCTTTGTGACTTGTTCTTGCTATCTTGGAGTAAGTATCTTATTCAGTCTGTCTAAGCATTCTTATCTCCAAAAATAAGAATAATTATGGTATTTTCCTTATATAGAGTGTTATCAAGGTGATGTGTGAAAGCGCTTACACAATGCATGAAACAAAAACATGTTTTCAAAAATGTTAGCTATTATTATAATATTGGAAATAACATTTGTTGAATAAATGTGTTATGTATGATTCAGGTATGGAATTCTGTAAAAGTCCTTCTCTTTTGAACTTCAATAAGTTGGTTAAATAACACAGGGATAGAATCAGCATTGGGGTACCTGTTCCCTCTTTCTCAGTCTTCCTTAATGTGCATCAAGAACATGTTTTGTAGAAAGTTTGTGGGGATTTCACTTAGCAACAAGGCACAGTTGAAGACCTCTAAGCTTTACTATGGGCAGGCAGAGTAAGAAATTCCCTTGCCTCACTACTATACCAGAGACTTCTGAGGATTTGCCGACACTTCAAAAGCAGCTCAGATTTGAATAGGTTCTTTCTTTCTCATTCTTTCTTTCTCTCTCCTTTCTTTTGTTTCTTTCTCTCTCCTTTCTTTTCTTTCTCTCTCTTTTCCTTCCTTCCTTCCTTCCTTCCTTCCTTCCTTCCTTCCTTCCTTCCTTCCTTCCTTTATTTTTCTTTCTTTCTTTTTTCTCTTTCCTTTCCTTTTCTTTTTTCTTTCCTTTTCTTTTCTTATTTTCCTTTCTTTCTTTCGCCTCCTTTCACTGTCCCCTATCATTAAAAGCTTTATGGTGAAGTTTTCTGCATTTTGGGGAAGGTGAAAAAGATCAACAATTGAAGCTTGAATATAATTCATGGAAATAATTTAGTCTGTTTATTCATCAAGTGTCTGAGTGCCTTTTATATGTCTGTGTTTATGCTAGGGTCCATGAGAAATGCAAAAGACATTCTCTTCTCTGAAAATGTAAAATCTGATTGGGAGATAAACATTACATAAGACATGGTAACAGGGCTAAATTCAAAGATGAGGCTCATGCATGAGGAGGGAAAGGATCATTGTGGAATAGGGTGCTTGGAGTATATTACAAAGGGGAGATGGGGCTTGGGCAGAGACAAGCTGGATAGGCATGGTTTGGATTAGAAAAGGGACAGTGTACATGGAAGTTTTGTAGTGGCTATAAATTTGGTGTGTTAAGGGGGGTGAGAGGTACTCTTTTCTATATGTATTTATACAGAGGCAAGCTCCTGCTGTTTGACCTCCTTCCTCTTCTACCCATTGTCTAGCTCTTCTTGCATTCATTTTCCTTTATTGTATAAATTTGTAGATTTTTTAATTAATTAGCTTACTTAATTAACTAAAAATGCCTGTAGCTGAAATGATACAACCTTGAGAGATAAACTAAGGTAATATTTCCATTTTGTTCTGAAAGCTTATTACTGTAGAATTAGGTAAACTCACTGGTAAAATTCATATGCGGTAATCACCTGTTTTCCTTGGGTCCTTGATTTGTTGCACTATTTCACTGATTTTTGCCATTTTCTCTGATTGAGAAGTCAACTTATCAATTATAAAAGCAGTGAGAATATTGTGTATTTCTCGACTTTGTATGTTAGGTATCAAATGTACATCCCGTCACAGAAATAATCCTATAATGGTGACAATACTGACTATTTTTTTATTTGAGATGGAATCTCACTCTGTGGCCCAGGCTGGAGTGCAGTGGTGCCATCTCTGCTCACTGCAAACTACACTTCCCGGGTTCAGGTGATTCTCCTGCCTCAGCCTCTCGAGTGGCTGAGATTACAGGTGCCTACCAACATGCCCAGCTAATTTTTGTATTCTTAGTAGAGATGGGATTTCACCATGCTGGTCTTGAACTCTTGACCTCAAGTGATCCACCCACTTTGGCTTCCCAAAATGCTGGGATTACAGGCCTGAGCCACTGCCCCCCGGCCAATACTGACTTTAAACATAAAAGTGGAAGGAAGACTATGAAGTGGAAAAGGGTTGAGTACCTACTTTGTGCTAGGCATTCTAAAAAGCCCTTCCCGACCTGGTGTAAGTCTATTGCCTCATCTCCCATCACTCCTTGCATGAACCCAGCAACTATATATAGTCTAATAAACAGTTGCTTGCCATAGGCCAAAATGAATGCCAGATAAATACGGCTGAAAAATACTCCTAAAAGGTGCAATCCCAAAGCGTGAGCATTCATCCTAGACAACCAAACTCCTCATGCTTATGTGGCTATACAGGTGCTGCTCTTTGCCCTGCCCTACCTCCCTTCCCCTTCTTTTCTGAATTAGGCTGTGCTCCTAAGTTGGATTAGTCCCAGAGTAGCCAGGGTGTGCCAGTGTCATAGGTATATTACAAATCTTAGTCTTTCTACTCTCCTTGAGGACAAGTTTTGTCTGTTTCATGTCCACGTACTGTATTCTGAGCTTGGCACAGAATATGTAGTTAGTAAATGTTTGATGCTGTAGTTCTATAGCCAAATTGTCTAATGTGGGGATGGGGGTTTCTCTTGTTAAAATATTCTTAGGTCCCGTAGCAGATCTATTGAATCAAAATCTCCGGGGATGGGACCCAGGAATCTGAGCTTTTAACAAGTTCACCCTGTGCTGGTTATACACACTAATTCTTTTAATCTCCTGATTTCATGAGTAAGTGACTCTGACTATAGTCCCTTGATCTGAGTTAGTAATACCCACCTTACTAGGGTGTTAGGAAGATACTTTTTGATGGTGTGCTGGAGCTTAAATGGGTTTGGGAACAGAAATTTGTAAGTCAGTTGTTAAAGTGACTTAAAAATTGAATTATATAAACAATATTAAATTATATTAAAAATAAATGTAAGAAATGCTGAAAGAATATAACTTCCTAATTGCTTTACTACATTTTACTGTCATCTATTTTTTTTTTATAATCATCTATTCTCTGTTTTTTAATCTCTGTGTTGAAAGTATTCTTCAGTGGTGTGCTTCTGTTCTCTTCGCAATTCATGTATGCCAACTTGGAAGCTTGAAATCAGCCATAGTGGGAGTATTTATACCATGGAAATTGGCAAACACGGCAAATCAGTGCTTGACTTACCCTTTTGTCATCTATACTTAAGAAAGCATTCTGTGGGTATCAGTTGGCTCTATGGAGTTTATAATAGAAGTACTATATGTAACTTACTATTTGTAGATTGTTTGCCAAGCTACGTACTCGACATATCAGTAAAAAATAACAAATTTTGTACACAGACACACATTCGGCTTTTTATTGGGGAGCTTGTTTTAAAATATATACTTGAACCTCACTGTTTATGGACTTTTGATAAAAAATATATATAAAAGAAAATTATTGTTGTTTGTCTGGTTCAGTTCTGGCTATTATAATAAAGTACCAGAGACGAGGTGACTTATTAACATCATACATTCATTTCTCACAGTTCTCAAGGATGGATGTCTGCAATCAGGGTGCCAACATAGTCAGGTTCTGGTGAGAGCTTTTTTTCAGGTTACTGGCTGCTAACTTCTCACTTTCACGTGGCCTACAGAGAGTGAGAGAGCTCTCTGGGGTTCCTTTCATTAGGACACTATTCCCATTCATAAGGGCACCATCATCATGGCCTAATCATCTCCCAAAGACCCAACCTCCTAATATCATCACATCGGGGGTTAGGATATCAACATATGAATTTTGGGGGGGCAGAAACATTCAGTTCATAACACTGTTGTTAGATTGTCACTATTAGAAGTGGTAGTGTCAAGTTCAGCACTGTCTCTGGTCTTCCTTCTCTACTGCAATAAGTGGGGTTGTATGATTTTATAATCCATAAAAGTTGTGATAGCAATTATATTGCAGTAGGAACTTACGTACTTTTAAATTTCTCCCTCTGCTTTTCATGTGGTCCTCTTTATACCTTTATTCTTCTCTTACTTTGAAGTTGTATTTTTCTTTCCCTGTTTCTCCATCCACTGGTGGCATATCCTTTTCAAGTTTACGTGTTACAAGTCCAGCTACACTTAGTTATTAACTGACCACCTGCGAAAACAAAGTTACATTCCGAGAGAGAGCATTTGAGCCTTTTTGGAGTTGGCCGTTTCAGGGAGATACCTGTGCTGTTCTAATGATCTGTGGTGAAAGGAATCAAAGTGTTCAAACACAACAGTTGGAGACTCTACCTTAGTCCACATTGGTTCATCTCTTAGCACACTTTACCTTTCTTTAGTCAGACAAAAAATTTGAAAGTACTATGTAAATAGGTTGTCAAATGATGTTGTTAGCTGATAAATTAAGTTATATAAGCTAGGGATATTAGACTGCCTGTTGTGCTGTTAATGACCCATATGACAGGTAGACAGAGGGTAAAGTTGTTGTAGACCCTAACATCCTATTCTGTCTCTGCAGCTCCTGAGATCCTGCGGTTCAAGATTGTAGTCATCCCATAGTGCCTTTTTTGATCACATTTAGGTTTGTCTTAGCCCCAGAGTTTCAGTAAAATTTGTCCTGGGAACTTTCTGAACTGTGGTGTTGAAGTCTTAATGTGAGAGTTGTCCTGGTATATATATATATTTTTTTTTCAGAGAAACACCTTATTTAACATTGTTGTTCCACCAATATTTTGGTCTGTTGGTGTTTTTTAGCATTCGGGGCCTGAGGGGTTCTAAAACAGCCCTGGTATGTGGAGAATGCTAGTCTAGAAGCAGTTGAAAGGACAGGATCCCACAGGAGAGGGTGGTAATAGCTGTGCTCCTTTAGGTCTGTTGTTTGTGTTGTAACAGGCAGAAGCCTACGTCGCCTATTTGAGTTTACTCAAGGCTGAGAAGAAATACAATTCCTTTCAAAGAGATTTCATCTAGTTCTTAGCCTGTTTGAAAGCCAGTTTTGTTTAGCGTTGAGGAATGTGGTGTAAGGGTAGATTAACTCTACCACTTAATATCTCTGAAGCATCTGTTCCTCAGTTTCCTCATCTGTAAAGTGGGGATAATAATAGCTCCTACTTCTTATATTTTCTTTGAGGATTAAGTAAGTTAATACATGTAAGTGAGATAAAACACTGCTGTGACATTAGTTAAGCACTTGATGATTACAAAAGGATAATAAAAAAATTAAAATCCTTCACTATTCCATCAGACTATGAGCAAATGAGTTCATTTCTGTCTCATGTATAGCATCACATTTATATTCTCTGTGTATATTAATATATACACACATATATAATATATAATACAATATGTAATATATTAATTGTATGTATATAATATAGAATATAATTGTATACTCTATACAATATTTCTTCTGTACTTTTCTATTAATATTATATCATGAATATGTTGTTGCTATTAGTCTTTGGAAACATAACCTTCCATGTCTGTGCAGTATTCTATTATATGGTTGTACTATATTTATTTAACTTAACCCTTGTTTTCCAAAATTTATTTCAAAAAGTTGCTATTCAAAACAGTGTTAAAAATGAGTATTCTCTGTCACAAACATCTAACATCTCTGATTTTTTTTTTTTTTTTCCGGGGGTAGTTTTCTGGAACTGAAATGATTAATAAGCTATCTTCTCAAAGGGATTTTAGTAGCTTGTTTTGGTTACTTCCATCCCATTCCTATTTAAGTACGCAGAATCAAGGCTAAGCTACTGGCTGCACTTTTCTAAATACTTTTATTACCATAAGAACATTGCATTTAGAGATTAATGAGAATTTGAGCCAGCAGAGGATAGCAGCAAGAAAATGGAATTAGAAATCAGACAGATGTCTTTAAATCTCATTTTTATCCCTTTTTGGAATGTAATTTTGGGTAACCTGTTTCAGCTTTTGGAACCTCATTTCCTAATCTGTAACATAGAAATGATTTAAAAACCAAAATTTCAAGTTGTTGGATAGTAAATGAAATAAAGTCTATACAATGTCCAGCCTGTCACAAGAAAAGCGCTAAGTAGCTACTAGTCTTATCCCAGTTTCTTCAGCATTTTACTGTGTGGCACACACAACATAGAATAAAGTGTCTGTACTTTGGAAAATTTACAGTCAATTTGGGGAGTCATAGAAACATGGAACCAAGGTAACAGTGATAAAGCTGCATGTTATCCCATGCTGATTAATTCAATGTGGAGAGAGTGTGGAATAAAACAGTGGTTAGAATAGTGTGGATTTATAAAAACTGATTTATAAATCAGTTTCTACAGATTCCACCCCATACGCCCACTTCTGCCAAGACACAGTCGGTCATGTGGGATTTGACAGGTAGGAGGAAGTCTGCTATAATAATCAAGTTTAAGAACCAAAGAACATTCTTGTATCTGCCCAATAAAATCAATGGGCTGATATTTAAGACAGCTCTTTTGTGTTAGACATGATAAAACAGATACTGCAGTAGTTGCCAACACAGGCTGAGGGAAGGCAAGTATTTATTGCCCCTAATAAAATAGGATGTATTTAAAAGGTACCTGCCCCAGGGACCTATGTTCACTCCCTGATACCTTAATGTTGGCAAACTTAATGACAACTTTCAGTGTTAATGCCTCTCCAGCCAGGACCATTAGCTACCAGACATTCTTGTTCAAATTGTGAGGTTTTTTTGTCAGGTTTATTCTGTGAAGAATAATGCTCCAGACCTTCTGAGGGAATTGTCAGCTGATTTTCTGAAACTCTAAAGAAACAAAGTATCATTGATAGTTCCCAGCAAATATTTCTATTTATTAGACAGTAAAGGAATTCAAACATAAGCTGTTTTAATGAAGCCAAGAAGCATGCAACTTTTGGACATTTGCCGTCTTTTTTTTTTAAATTAATCTCAAAATCTAACTCTTTGTCAGACAATGTATACAGTGGTTAATGTGGGCTAATTCAATCCTTGCCATTCTGAAAAGAGGTGATGTTATGTCCTGTTTTACAAGTGAAGAAATTGAGGTTTAGAGAGAGTGTAAGTAATTTGGTCGAAGTCATTTATCTAGTAAGTGGCAAAGGTGAGTTCCTAATCCATATATGTCTAATTCCTAAGCATATGCTTATGACCATTAGCTATATTATATTGTTCTTCCATAAATTCTTTATTGTAGGCTTGAAGAGTGGAACTCTTCTCTGTCAATATCAGCGTGTTAGTAACTTAAAAAAAATTATAGAGCTTAGGAGACGCAATTATATTAGATGATATCAACACTACTCTACCACAAAGGAAGTACTTCTCAGAGGATGCAAAATACAGAATTCTTTCCTGTTTTTCTGTTCCCTACTGTTGAGAGCTTTGAGTAGAGAAATTCACACGAGTGGCATAAAACTTTAACCATGTGATGTTTTATTTCCAGTATTGATTCTTATCTTTTTCTGGTGCTGAGTTACCTAATGAAGATGTGGGAAATTAAGTAATGAGAAGACTATTTAGCTAGAAATCAGCAGGCAGGCTGAGATGAAAACTGAATACTAGAGAGAGGTGATGGACTGGGCAAATGAAAAGTAAGAAAAGTTCATTGAATTGACTATGTGACGTTCGAATTTACCAGCGGAGTTGAGAATTGACCTCAGGCCCTACCATTTCAGTCCAGTGCTTTCTTATTACTGGGAAAGTCACTGTTTAACTTGCTAGTTTTTCACTAATACTTAATTCCAGAGTTTCCCTTTATGGCAAATTCATTCTTCAGAATTTCATGTAAATAAAATTACTTAGATATTAACAATGTCAGTACATTGTTCTGAGCTATATGGATTGTGGCATGAGTTTGTAAAAGTCGATTTTTTCTTACCTTGCTAATTAGCTTCATGCTGTCTCTCTCTCTGTGTATGTAAAATAAGTAACAAGTGACACATTAATTTTATTAAGAATGATCTCAAATGTCAGAGAGTGTAATGAACCAGAGATATGATTATAATTGCCATTACTGGTTGAAACCAACACATATCTCTGCCTTAGCATAATAGTGGTTTTGTAATCATTTTGACAAATATAATTGTTTCTCACTGTCTGCAGATCCTTATTGCATCCATCTCCTATAACTCTGAGCATTCCTACAAACCTGTTTTATCTAAATGTACTCCTATAAAGGAACACTCTTTTATCTAAATATACTCCTATTTGTGGATTTTTCAGGTAATTGAAAGTAACACAAAACATTATTCATTAATGTCTTAAATAGGTTTTCATGTTTCCAAGCTATAAGCAAAGAATATGAGAGAGAGAGAGAGAGCACGCTAGACTGAGAGCAAGCGAGACTAACGTGAGAACTACACCAGAATAATAAATGTATTTGCTAAACCCATCTCAATTACCTACAATTTTAGATATAGCTTATTATCTGACTTATCTTGATATCTCCACTCTCAAATTAATTATGGAAACAGAGATATTAGAAAGTTGATTGCAATTGATTTTTATGCCAATGGTTTCATCCAAAGCCTCTTGTAGGCATTGAGGAAAGGAGGCATAATCAATATCAGGTTACTAGTGAACTTCTGTCTTAATTGATAATTTAAATTAGTAAATTAAAAATTATTTTGGGGGAAAAATTTGAAATATACTACCTAAAAGATGATTGATTTTTTAACTTAAGATGTGTCTTATAATGGCTTTAATTTCTTTGTTTCACTTAAATCACTGTGCCATTGGAATGTCATATATATGGCATCTTGCTTCCTTGTGGAACACTTCAGCAAAGAAACAGCATCTGGTCTGTTTCTGGAACTAGCTCTTTGACCTTTGACAATCATTCCACTTCATTGGATCTTAGATCCTATAGAAAGGTTGGGTCTCTGGTCAAGATGACCTATGATATTACTTGGAGGTTCATAATTTTATGATTGGAGAAGCAGGATCTTGAAATAAAATGGAGACATACTCCAGTTTAAGGAAATAATGTGATCGTCAAAGCCCATTGTAAACCAGCTAAACCAGGTGGTGATAATTTATGTTTAATAAAACAAACAAAAAAGGATATTTTACTTTCAAAATATTTATCTCAGAATGTCTTTAAATAGACAATTCCTCTAGTGTATTTAAAATGATATTGATATATGAATTTTAATTTTAATCAGAACAACAGGTACAGATATAGAGTAAAAGTTTATTATATTTGAGTTTTTTAAATAAAGAAGGTTTGTGAAGAAAAAGTAATAGGGAAAGGAGTAGTATTGTTACCAGAAAGGTGTCCCAATCCAGACACCAAGAGAGGGTTCTTGGATCTCGTGCAAGAAAGAATTCAGGGTGATTCTATACAGTAAAGTGAAAGCAAGTTTATTAAGAAAGTTAAGGACTAAAAGAAGGGCTACTCCATAGGCAGAGCAGCACCAGGGTGGCCGGTTGCCCATTTTTATGGTTATTTCTTGATTATATGCTAAAAAAGGGGGGGATTTTTCATGCCTCCCCTTTTTAGAACATATAGGGTAACTTTCTGATGTTACCATGGCATTTGTAAACTGTGATGGCGCTGGTGGGAGTGTAGCAGTGAGGATGACCAGAAGCCACTCTCATTGCCATGTTGGTTTTGGTGGGCTGTGGTTAGCCTCATTATGACAGCTTGTTTTTTTTTTTTTTTTTTTTTTTCTTTTTTTTAATTATACTTAAAGTTCTAGGGTACATGTGCATAACGTGCAGGTTTGTTACATATGTATACTTGTGCCATGTTGGTGTGCTGCACCCATCAACTCGTCAGCACCCATCAATTCGCCATTTATATCAGGTATAACTCCTAGTGCAATCCTTCCCCCCTCCCCCCTCCCCATGATAAGCCCCGATGTGTGTTGTTCCCCTTCCTGAGTCCAAGTGATCTCATTGTTCAGTTCCCACCTATGAGTGAGAACATGCGGTGTTTGGTTTTCTGTTCTTGTGATAGTTTGCTAAGAATGATGGTTTCCAGCTGCATCCATGTCCCTACAAAGCACGCAAACTCATCCTTTTTTATGGCTGCATAGTATTCCATGGTGTATATGTGCCACATTTTCTTAATCCATTCTGTCACAGATGGACATTTGGGTTGATTCCAAGTCTTTGCTATTGTGAATAGTGCCGCCATAAACATACGTGTGCATGTGTCTTTATAGCAGCATGATTTATAATCCTTTGGGTATATACCCAGTAGTGGGATGGCTGGGTCATATGGTACATCTAGTTCTAGATCCTTGAGGAATTGCCATACTGTTTTCCACAATGGTTGAACTAGTTTACAATCCCACCAACAGTGTAAAAGTGTTCCTGTTTCTCCACATCCTCTCCAGCACCTGTTGTTTCCTGACTTTTTAATGATTGCCATTCTAACTGGTGTGAGATGGACCTAATACCATAAAAACCCTAGAAGAAAACCTAGGTAGTACCATTCAGGACATAGGCATGGGCAAGGACTTCATGTCTAAAACACCAAAAGCAATGGCAGCAAAAGCCAAAATTGACAAATGGGATCTGATTAAACTAAAGAGCTTCTGCACAGCAAAAGAAAGTACCATCAGAGTGAACAGGCAACCTACAGAATGGGAGAAAATTTTTGCAATCTACTCATCTGACAAAGGGATGATATCCAGAACCTACAAAGAACTCAAACAAATTTACAAGAAAAAAACAACCCCATCAAAAAATGGGCAAAGGATATGAACAGACATTTCTCAAAAGAAGACATTCATACAGCCAACAGACACATGAAAAAATGCTCATCATCACTGGCCATCAGAGAAATGCAAATCAAAACCACAATGAGACAGCTTGTTTTATCAGCAAGGTCTTTATGACCTGTATCTTGTGCTCACCTTCTATCTTATTCTGTGACTAAATGGCCTTAACCTCTTGGCAATGCAGCCCAGGAGGTCTCAGCCTTATTTTACCCAGCCTCTATTCAAGATGGAGTTGCTCTGGTTCAGACACCTCTGACAGTATTAATATATATTTAGAAAACTTTAATTTCCTCCAAACAGTTTAACTTTGTTGCCATATTACACTTGATTTTCTAGACATAGGCTCTTAAACCTTTGTGTGATCATGAGACTTTAAAAATGTAGGCTCTAATTCCAGTGACTAAGGTTTTTTTTTTTTTAAAGAACTATTATGATAGATTATTTCTAATACCAACTATTTGCTATTTCAACATCCTCATTTTCCTTCATATTCTCCCCAAGAGTTGTCAAGTTCTGCTGTTGCTGTTCTAGTGTTTTCTCTCAACGGAAATCTATAACAAACTGTATTCATGGAAATGAAGAGTGTTTGATATGAATAGATATCTGTGCCTTTTCAGTAATCTACTTCTCTAATATGTTACTTTAAAAAAATCATTTATGTCTCTTTGTCAAATAGAGAGTTTTTACTAAAGATGTCAGATGGATTTGGTCTTGTGTGCTTCCTCTGATCAGTTGTCACCGAGTGTGGGCTAACTGGGCTTTCTGGAACAGTTGACTTTCGAAATGAAATAAGCCAACACTATGAGTCATGTATGCTATCACTTCTCTACCATTATAATGCTTGACTTACTATATTTCATAAGCTTTATGAATGGTTTCAGTACTTTTAAAATCACCTTATCAGTCACCAAGACTTGTTTGTTCCGTTCTCCAAAGTGTCGGTCACCTCCTTTCCATTTCTGCTATCTCCGCTCTGGTTCAAGAAGTAACCATTTTTCTTCTTCTTCACATATGTAGTGAGCTTCACATGTTTAGTTAGCTTTGTAAACAAAGGTTGAATTACATGATTTTTCTTTGCAGAAACTTCCACTGTTTCAGTGCGTCCCCTTTGTTTACAGAGTAAAGTCCAAGTACACCAGCATGTGTTCAGAGTACTTACTCATCCTGCCCAGATTCCTTTCCCAGTCTCATCTCAGACATGAGCACCAGCCAAAGTGGACTAGGTGTTAATTCCCACATTCCTTTGTATCTTCCCTTTCCCCATCCTTGTTGATACTTTCCTACAGCCTGAGAAGCCTTTCCCCCATTTGCAGCTCTCCTTGCTTGGTTGTCGAGATTTACCTCACTCAGTGCAATTTGTGTTATTTTACTAGATTCTTGAAATTGAAATTAATTGTTGCTTCCTTGGAGTTCCCAGACAACATTTCTTGTGCATTCTTTTTGTTCTATTTTGACTTAAAAATTTTTAGGTTTTTGCATGCCTGTCTCCCCAACCAAGTTTAAAAATACCTATTTGTTTTATCATTGATTATTGCAAAACCAGATTTTGTGCTTTGCACATGAAAGGTTTTCAATAAATGTTTGCCACTTGATAGATTGGAAGAATGAATGTGGAGATCTATAAATTTGAATATGTTTATACCCTTAAAAATATTAGTTTATATTTCCCAGGCGAGTTGGCTCATGCCCGTAATCCCAGCACTTTGGGAGGCTGAGGCGGGCAGATCACATGAGGCTGGGAGTTTGAGACTAGCCTGACCAATATGGAGGAACCCTGTCTCTACTGAAAGTACAAAATTAGCCCAGTGTGGTGACGCCTGCCTGTAATACCAGCTACTAGGGAGGCTGAGGCAGGAGAATCACTTGAACCTGGGAAGTGGAGGTTGTGGTGAGCCGAGTTCGTGCCATTGCATTCCAGCCTAGGCAACAAGAGTGGAAACTCCATCTCAAAAAAAAAAAAAAAAAAAAAAAAAAAAAAATTAGTTTATCCACATAGTGAAAACATTAAAATGCCTGATTTTGCTATTCAGTACAAATATAATTATTTAATCTTTGTTTATATAATGTTCTACAAAGTTTTATTTGTGAAGAAATGATAAACAAATAAATTTAAATTAAAACACATTGTCCTCAAGCAGAGCAAAGCTAATTTTAGAAGTGGCCACAGTACCTTCTAAATATTGACAGATAATTTGGCCAGCTGCAGTGGCTCATGCCTATAATACCAGCACTTTGGGAGACTGAGGTGGGTGGATCATTTGAGGTTGGGAGTTTGAAATCAGCCTGGACAACAGGGTAAAACCCCATCTCTACTAAAAAATACAAAAGTCAGCCAGGTATGATGGTAGCTGCCCATAATCCCAGATACTTGGGAGGACAAGGCAGGAGAATCTCTTCAACCCAGGAGGCAGAAGTTGCAGTGAGCTGAAACTATGCCACTGCACTCCAGGTTGCGTGACAGGGTGAGACTCTTTCTCTCAAAAAAAAAAAAAAATATATATATATATATATATATACACACACACACACACACACACACACACACACACACATATATATATATAAATGTTAACAGATAATTTGCTTAATCTTGACATGAATACAATGCAAAAAAGAATATAATTTACATGTGTGATATCCTATATAAAATACCTAAGTAGAAAAATAAGTGAACATATCTTTTACACAAGGAAAATTTTTGTCTTGGGGAATAATATTTCTTAAAGTACTTGGTGAACTAATAAAGTGCAGCAGCACATGATGGTTTCACTTGGGTATAATCTAGGGTAAGAAGAAAGCAAAAATTTGTTTATGTGCTGATGTACTTCTTCCAGACTCTGTGTTTTTTATCACTAATTTAAATTTTGTGCCACACAATGCAAAACAAAATTTTAGAAAAGCCAAAATCCAACTAAAGAAAAGTGTCAAGGATAAGAAGATGGAAAACAATGCTTTCTATAAAAAAAGGAAAAGACAGAACTTGTTTACACATGTTCAAGTTAAAAATGAGCAAGTTTACTTAAGTCAACTCTCTATAAATCATGTCTTTCCTATACTTGTCTGGCTATAAAGTTTCTTTGGATGGCCTAAGTAATTTCCTAAGTGCTTGCAACAGCTGTAGTATCTAAGTGCTCAGTTGATTATATTTAGCCTAAAATGTTATCATCCCTGATTACATCAAGTATTTCCAGAGAAACATACCTCATTAGTGGCTATAACTATAAAATTAGAAAAAAAAAGAAAATTATAAAGCCACTTTGTTTCAGTGAGGTCAATAAATGGTAATACAAGGTGATGATGATGATGACTGATGAATAATTTCCAGCACACATATAAAATGCTGTGATTTAAAAAATGCAACTATTGTGGGGTTGTGTCATTTTCATTTTGACAGCATGGTCTAAACCAGCTATTGTCAACAAGAAGCACCATCAAAATTGCTTCAGAGGTTTTGCCAACTACTTCTGGGCGCTCCTGAAAATTTTAGGTTGCTTTCCTACAAGGGACTAAGTTCTCCCCATCATTTTCTCTAGCCCCCAATACCCCAGTAAAACTTCTGTCAGTTGAGCCTCAGGCCTCACCCTCCCATTCCTTCTACTTCCATATCGTCTCTTTCACATGGCTGACCATTCTGCTAACTAGGTCCAGGCCAGTCTGACCCATGCAAAGACTATGCACCAGTTCCTTGATTCTTCCAGCCTCACAATCTCTGGCCAACCTCCTCCTTCTCGCCAGGAATCCTCTACTTTGAGCTGGTGGAGTTGTACTCAAAAAGGGCAAATGACACCACACTATTACTCCCTTGTTTAAGACCCTCTAGATGCCTGATGAGTCATCAGTATCTTGCAAACCCTGACTTAAATTTTCAGCCTCATCTCTGTCTCTCCATGTCCCACCACCCTCCCCTTCTCCCCTTTTGCCTCTAAACTATTTCCTAAACTCTAAGTCACTTCAGACACCTGCATTTCCTGAGAAAACCATGATGTTCACACTTTGGTTCTCTCTGCTAGGAACAGTTCGGCCTCACGTTATTATCTCACCTGATGGACTCTGCCGATAGTTCAAGCATTACTCATACTATGAAGACTTTTCCTGATCCTTCAGATTGAATTGTCCACCCCTCCCTTTCTCTAATCTGTAGTGAATTTATTTATTATGCATATTCCACATTTCACTGCATGTATTTGTTTACAAATCTGTCCCCTTAATGCAATGTAAATAATCTAGGGCCTGGAGCCCACTGTGTTCGTATCATGGTCTCCAACACCAAATCCTTTATCTGGCACTTAATAACCTAATGCTTGTTGAATAAACATTTGAATGCGTGTCAGATAGCTATTAAATTATAAACTCTCATAAGATAAGAATCATGTCTTATTCAGCTTTATATCCCACTTAGCTTCTAGTCCAGTGTATTGCATATAGAAAGTGCTTGATAATTATTTATTCAATATATAGTTGAAGAAAGGAAAGCTAGTGGAAGAAAGGCATATCATATATGAACAGGAACCATGGCTGGAAGGTTTGAAGGCCAGAAAGAGTATAGTATTAATTGAGTTGAAAAAAAATCAATTGTAAAAAGGCAGGATGAAGGAGACATGGCTAAGCAATTGCCAATGCCTTTTTCATTCAGCGATTAATAGTCTATTAATCTAGCTAATTGTGTAAAATATTTGAAAGTTCATTGTCCACTTAGCTGTTAGCAAGCAAGCTGAAATGCGGATCACTTCATGAAGATAAAATTGTAAAAATATACAAAAAAACCAAACCAAACTATGTTGAAAAGAGCAAAGGAGAAAGTACAAATCACCCCAACTTTCTTACCCAGCAATAGGTCAGGCCAAGCAGATATCTCTTTGTGCATTTATTTAGAGGTATATAAGGCATATTTCCATTCATATTTATTTTACAATGACTTAGGTAAGTTGGAAGTTGAGATTTTTCCTTTGGATTTTGGCTCCAGATATTAAAACCTGAAACTAGCTGCTGCTTTGCAGGTCTAGTACCGCCTGCCTGGAGAGCATCTCTCCAAGGGAATGATCTCAGCTGTGTTCTCAATACACCCCCTCTTCCTATCTGTCTGCCTCCATGGAGCCTTCACTACTGTTGTTAAAACGTCGCTGTTGACAGTGCCACTGGGAAGTTGCGGTAATGCCCTATTGCTACAGGGCCTGGCATGAGGCCTTGCTGTCTGCTATCCCTGTAACCCTGTCTATAACTTTGCTCACTGCCTCCTGGTGCTTGTCTCTGTTGATTTACCAGATCTTTGTGGTTCTATGTGGTCCTTCTAGGTTCAGTCTCAGTCAGGAGTCCTCCTTTCTAAAGACTCCCTGGGTGTCATCATGTCTTTAAATCCATATATTCACAACTTTTTTGCTCTGTGAGCACACATCCCACAGTTCCAGGCTCCAGACTGTGTGGGCCTGTCTTTGTCTCTGAATGTGGGTCTCCCATCTGACTCTTACCTTCTTTTGTAAAGAAATTCCTCTCAGAGTTTCCTATTGTATATTCCTTCCACCAGACCCCAGCTGGGCCGACAGTATAAACTTAAAAAGATATCAAGAGGATTCATTTTTCATTTTACCAGGAGGCTCTTTGGCCCCTTTTAATTTCATAGAAGGCAAAAGGAACTTGGAGGAGCAGCCTTAGGCTCACATTACATCTCTTCTTTCTTCTACAAATTGGACTTGAGATCAGGGCTTAACTATTCCCATACCGTACTGTAGTAATGCCTGGCACATAATACATGCCCAGTACATCTGTGTTGAAAGAAAGCATGAATGAATGTTTTCGAATGAATTTGACCTTTTTCCTTAATCACAATTTAGGGCTTTGTCATTTAATTAGGGCATTGCATATCCACTCTACATTATTCTCTTTGCCTTTGCCTCTAGGTAGTTTTTCTAATATTTACTATATGCTGGGTTTGCTCTAAGTGCTTTATATTTACTAACTTACTCCTCAAACAACTCTATGAGTAGAATACTATGATCATCTCCTTTTCACAGATAAGAAAACTGAAGCCTAGAGAGTTTTAGTTTACACAGCTAGTAAATGATGGAGCTGGTGGTTCCCAGTTGTAATGACTGTTCAGAGGTGGCACCCTACCAGGTGATGACAAGTCCATGAGATCTGATGATGTTAATGAAGTGGGGAAAGGGTGGCAGTCTCTTCTTGGGTGCCAGAATTATAAAATATGAAGCTAATAACCCCAGGCATCTATACTAGTCTGTTCTCATATTTGCTGTAAAGAACTACCTGAGACTGGGTAATTTATGAAGAAATGAGATTTAATTGGCTCACCATTCTGTATGATGTACAGGTAGCATAGCTGGGGAGGCCTCCGCAAACTTTCAATCATGGTGGAAGGCACAAGGGGAGGCAGGCACATCTTTACATGGTGGAGCAGGAGAGAGAGAGAGAGAAGGGGGAAGTGCTACACACTTTTAAACAACCAGATCTCCTGAGAACTCACTCACTATCACAAGAACAGAAGGGGGAGGACTGCCTCCGTGATCCAGTCACCTCCCACCCAGCCCCTCCTCCAACATTGAGGATTACAATTCTACATGAGATTTGGGTGGGGACATAGAGCCAAACAATATCAGCATCTATGTTTCCCACCATGTAGTTCAGAGAACTAGAGGAAGCAGTTTTTAAAAAAAGATTGAAACAGATAATACATGCACGCAGAAAAAGAGTTTTAATGTTTCTGTCCTTGTTTTTGTTCTTCTCACAGGGTCAGCTACACGCCTGAGTCTGAGCTCTATAAAATATCTGTATTTAAAAAATAAATAAATAAATAAATAAATAAATAAATAAATAAATAAAATACCTGTATTTTCACCATAAATTTCCCTTTTCTTCTGTAACTTACAACTAAATGAGTTCTATTCACGCAGCTAATATTTGTCTGTCTCATAGTAGAGTATTATCTTATTATTTATTTTATTTGCATGTCATTACTCATTTATTCAAGATGAACTTTATTTAAAATGTGAGTGACCAAGTATATTTCTTCCTCTTATAAAATGCCAAATCACTTCTTGAAGTCATTTTTCTTTTGGGGTGCTTATACTTTTTTCTCATTAATTTAGAGAATGCTTTGTATATTTATAGCCTTAACATTCTTATATATGATATATGTAACAGATATTGTATTTTGAGTTTAATTATTATATCACTTTCTGTATATAAGTTTAAAATACATTCATTATCATATAAATTAATTTTTTCTCTAGGCTTTGTATAAAGCTTAGAAAGTATCCTTTATGCCAAAATTTTAAAATAGTATGTTACATTTTCTTCATGTTTTTTTCATTGATTCTGGTTGATGATATCTGTTCTGTAATTTACTTTAAAATATTTCAGCAGAGAGTGTCATGTAGATGTGTGTGTTAGACTGTAGAGTTAAATCTCAAGGATCTTAATCAGTTCTATATACTTTGGGTGTGGTGAGTTAGCATTGGAAGTTTAATCAGTAGCTCATGCTCTGGAAGTGGCTACTCCTAACTGTTATACTATCTTTACCCTTTATCAACACCAGAGTGTTCTGTAATTACTATGGATGTTAGACTTAAAAAAAAAACAAACTGATAAAATATATGGTGATCAGGTATGTGGACAGACTACTTCATACCACTATACAGTTATATAAAAAAAGACTGACAATAACACTGGAGAGGATGTGGAGAAATTGGAACAATTATATATTGCTAGTAGGAATGTAATGCAATGCAGTCACTTTGGTAAATAGTTTGGCAGTTTTTTTTTCAGATTTTAAAAATAGTGTTACCATTAGGACCCAGCAATTCTGTTAGGTATATACCCCAGAGAAATGAAGCCATATGTCTGTATAAGAACTTGTTCAAGTCTTCATTGCAGTATTATTGATAATAGCCAAAAATAGAAACAACCCAAATATCTAAGAATTGATGAACCAAAGTGGTATATCCCTACAATAGAATATGATTTGGCAATAAAACAGAATGAAGTACTGACACATACCACAACGTGACTGAATCTTCAAAACATCATGTAATTGAAAGAAGCTAGTCACAGAAAGCGCACATATTGTATATGATCATGATTCTATTTACATGAAATGCTCTGAATAGGCAAATACATGGAGACAGAAAGATGAGTGGTTACCAGGGGCTGGGGGAAGTCGAATAGGGTGTGATTTTTGATGGGT